>NC_092633.1:43988427-44220427 GCF_039555335.1 Amphiura filiformis | reverse complement strand
ATCATTCCATGAAACTGCTATAACGTACTGCATATTTTTTACGGTCTTTAACATAAATGCGAATACACACAACAGACTATTGCGCCCAGGGGGGGGGGGCACTCACTAAAAATGGGTGACGGGGATGTGCGGCCACATTGACCCCCATTTTTCAACTACCTCTCACCCAATGACCCCTTTTTTATTTTTCTGAACTCCCTCTCACCAAATTACCCCCTTTTTTTATTTTCGTGTCACCAAAAGACCCCCTTTTTTCAAAAATTTTGGGGAATTTTCATAATTTTTTCAAATTTTGATAAATTTTTTGAAATATTTTTATCAACTTTAATATCTTGACCCAAAATTTTTCCCAGTCTCACTGATTGACCCCCTTTTTTGGTCAGATTTCCCCAGTCTCACGGAAAGACCCCCCATTTTTTGGGGCCTTCTCACTGAAAGACCCCCTTTTTCAGTGTCTAGGCTCTCACCGAAAGACCCCTAGTTTCGAACTGCTGTCCGCACATCCCCGTCACTTCCAAAGTCGAGTGCCCCCCCGGCTATTGCGTAACGTAAAGGTACTCAAAGCTGGAGTGATTTGTTAGCCATGCACGACTGAACAATCGGCCCTCATGAATATGTGAGAATTAGGACTTTGCTTGGTGGTGAACTGAATGGGCTGTATGTTCAACCTGCATATTACTTTCAACAAGACCATTGTCTTAATTTTTAATTAGTAAAACATTCATTTAAAAATAGTGTAATTCCCTGATTATATATTGCTCTCATTTAAAACATCTTTTGTTTGTTAAAAATCATTATTTCCTTAATGAAGCCAGCATTGTTTTATACTGCTCAATAAACTTGGCTTCATCATCTAAAGTCAAATCCAAATAATCTTCCTCATTCTCTGGTATGTCTGGTTTGATGAGCTCTTCTACTGCTTTCTTTTGTTCCTCTGTCAGCTCAATTTCAACTTCATCATTGTCCCTACTGGTTCCTGGTCTGTCTTCTTTAGATGGACGTGGAGGAAGGACGCCTCCACAAGCAAATAAAGCCTGCACAGTTTTCTCTATATTACCACGATACCGTTGTAATGCTTCTCTAGCAATAAGTGGTTGAAAGCCAACTTCAGTAACCTAAAGATGACAAACAAGTCAATCAACATACAAGAGAAATTTTACATGCACATTGAAATGGTAGGGCTGTGTGCTGTGATTTTTGTGATATTAGGGTCGTAAGGATCCATTTCGGAATCAACAGGTGGCGTATTAACATGATTAGGCTATTCCATTTAAAATCCACACTACCCCTGTGCAAGATTTCGGAAACATGTTCCACAGAGGGAGTATGAATTTTAAATGGAAGTAGCACATTAGACGTACAGTTCCATTTGAATTTCATATACCCTCTGAGAAAGATTCAACCTGAATCTTCCACTGAGGGAGGGTGAGTTTCAAATGGAGCTGCTAATGTGTTCATTCCATTTGAAACTCATATTCCCACTATGGAAGATATTTCCAAAATCTTCCACAGGGGTAGTAGGGATTTCAACTGGAATAGCCCATTAGGCAGGCAGGCAGGTCATGTTGACTACTAGGGCAAGAATTGAGCACAATAGTCATGCATCTTTTTGGCATGTTTAAGGATCTGGAATGAGCATTTTGAACATTTCGACAGTATTTTTTGTGGGACATGAAAGCACATCAGACATATTGAATTGCATTCTGAATACGAAGAATGTCTTTCTGATATCAAATAATTTTCATTTTTTGAAATTCACGATATAATACAAATTTTATTACAAATTATTAAAATTTGATATTTTTCACATTTTGGATAATTATATAACAGTCCCTACTTTATTTGACATGTTCATGTCTGGCAGACTTAATTAAGTTCAACAGTGTTTTACATGAGTAGACCAGAGATGCCACTACAAACCACTCAAAAAGTCTGAAAAACCTGAAATAGCGCATAAATTTAGAGTAAAAAGTCCCAAAATGGGCTGAAAATAAATAAAAGTGCGGAAATTTTGACTTTATAAAAGTAGGAATTCTTATAAAAGTAGGAATTCAGACAAAAGTAGGAAAAGTGGCATCTCTGGTAGACACCGAGAATGATAATACTAAATCACAGCAGCTGATAGGTGTATCCCATCATGCTCTGTGGTACCACAGTAGAACTGCACATGTCATAGAAAGTGTACACAAAATCCCTCACTTCAACTTTCAATTACTCGCTTATATCAGGTGAGTTAAGACTTTTGTTTAAAAAAATATGATCTCTAAAGTATTGTGAAACTATCCATAGATCTCAATATTTAAGCCGCTCTTACTTATGTTTTGTACATATTTGCTATGGATCAAGCAGATAGAGTGCAATGCATGATGGGATACTCCCTTCAACTGCTATGATACGAAATATTGAAACCCTCAGGTACGACTGGACAGGGGAAACATGCAGGAAATGTTTTTTACAACATATCTTTTAAATCTTCAGTTTTTCAAATGAAAAGCTCATGACATTTTCAGGGAAAAGTGTCTAAAAAACCTTTTTCAAAAAAATAAAAGGTTCTACGGTCGGGACTGCCGAGCTGGTCGGTCGGACGAGGACAAGCAAACAACATTTTTTTGGCCTAAACTGTATTCCTGACTTACCATAGCTATCATGGAATCTGTGATGACTCCCTTCCAATCATCATCATCTTCATCAGGATCTGTTGCTAATTGTAACAGTTCAGGTTGTTCTTGTAATAATTCTAATGCCCTGTGCAGGTCATTGTTGGTTTGTCTGAGTGATGCTGCAACAGCACTGGTAGGAAACCCCATGCCAACTAGACTTTCATAAATTTCTATGTTGACTCTAGATGGTTTAGAAAATATAAAACATTACAGGACATTAAAAATATGGTTTGTAATATACAGTTGCGTTGCGTTGCATTGCATTGCAGAATAAAGAAATATTTGGATTGCACTTTACATATTACACACATCAAGGTGGTACCACACCCCCTGACAAATCCCATGACCAGTTCCTCCCAAAGAACAACCATACACCGGCAGCAAAAGCCATGAACACTACAGGGGCAAGGAACCCAATTATCCCACCGAAACCTCAGCGACTCAAGACAAGCGACCCATTTCATATGTCAAGAAATGAGGCACATTGTAGCGATATTCCAGCGATATTCCAGCGCAGCAACCGGACTCCCCGCCCCCACAACACACACAAACTCCCCCACCCACGCGCCACCATCCCCGAGAAAAATGCAAAAATAGTCACAAATTCATCAAGGGGTGTAGTACCACCCTAAATTTAAACTGTTCAGCAAGCATACAATATTACAAAGTGCTGATGTGAACAAAACTCATCATTTTATCCGCATTAAATCTGAACTTGTCACAATATTGTTCAGGGTTAGCATAATCTAAATCAACTGAATTAAATCACTGATTTAAATCAAGTTTTTCATTTTTACCATTTTTGTCAAATGTAAGTTCATTCCTTTCTCCAATTGACTGTTTTACTTCATTCCTAATGCTTCTACAACTGTTGGATATAATTAAAATACCTCTATGATGTCATTTTATCTAATTTTATCTAATGCTAAAAAATTCCATCTTCAAGGTACATTATTCAAAAGATTTTTTCCTTTTTACCACATTTTTTCTTGAAATTTTTCACATCATCAAACATGTTTTGATTTTTTGTATAAAGATAGGATTGCGCATTATGTCTAGCATTCCACTTGTCTCTTTTGGCTTTATCATGGGGTATAGCAGTTCTTGGAATAAAAAATCACTAACCCTGCTTCAGTGTGTTTGATAGGATCGCACTATTCAATTGAATACCTGAGTGGAAGAAGGGCCCAACTCCATCAAAACTGTTTTTGAGATATAAAAAACCCTGAATATTTGGAAAAGTTTAATAGACAGAATGTTTTCATCTTCAGGGAACCTTCAATACATGAACATACAGAAATACATACATTTGAAATTATGATGTTTCCATGGCAATGGTACAAGTCTTAATATGAGCTAGAGTTGGGCCCTTCTTCCACTAATATACTGCAAGTGCCAGTTCCGTAAAGCAGATGTGTTATAAACAGCTACAGAAATTTGGTAATTATCCATTAATTGCACTTAAGTAGAAGCATGTAATATGTTAGCAAGAAAGTTTATTGCAGTGAAAAGCAGATTTCACGGATTAACAGAACTCCACTTTAACCCAATATTTGTGGAAGAAGGGCCCAATTCCATGGAGTTGGGCCTTTCTTCCATGAAAACCATGATTAATAGTATACGTGGAAGATTATATAGAGAGTGGATTTTTGCTAATCTTTTACACACAAGGAAGAACAGTCTGCTGGCAATAAAATGCTGGGTCGGTCTAACTTATTTTTGTAAAAAATTGGGAGTTGGGCCCTTCTTCCACTCAGGCACTCAATTATATATACACTTACTTCTGACCATCAGCTGTCTTTCCAAGTTTCAAAGCTAATCTTTTCTTCTGTCTTTTTTCTTTCTCTTTCTCAATGATCTCTTTCTTTCTTTCTCTTCTTTCTGTGATCTTTGTGATGGCATTTGATACATTGCCACCAGTAGCTCTGAGGCAAAGTCTTGCTTCCGAGATATCAAATCCCATAGATACCACTTGCATCAGTTTGCTCTCGTCTACTTGTAAACTGTTCAAAGTGGTCTCTGCCTGTACAATACATAATATCCAATACACACATTTAAAGAGTTGTGTAAAATAATTACAATATTTGATATAATATGTCACCTGTAATCATGGTTATTTCACAATGGGGATTTTATTGTTATTTTGGGAATTGGAGTGAGAATCTCATTATTGTAGGTTAATAAAGTTCATTGAGCGCTATGCATCAACTTAAAAAGCACAAGTGACTGTCTTTTGGAATTTGCACGAGAGCATTCTTCTGGCATGTCTGGAGCCTTCAAGGAGAGCTGATTAGGGCATTTACAATAGAATGTAAGGAGAGCATGGTTCGGTTTTTGCTGGCAAAGTGGCAATAACTTGTTTTTGCCAGTTTTTGCCTGATTTAAACTGGCAATAAATGGCAAAAACTGTCTTTAAAATGAAAAAGTTTTGAATTTGATATGCCACATTTCAGTTATGCGCCACCATGTGAGCAATGAAAACGCATGCCTTTATTTTCTTAATATGTTACTTATAATTACAAAATCTGGCCTTGTTACACCCAGGACATCGGTTAAAACCACAGCTTTTTCCACCTGCGGCAAAAAACGGCGAACCCTGAAGGAAAGAATGCTCAACTAAGGAGAGCTAAAAATCACTCTCCTATATCAGATTTAAGGAGAGCAGTAGAGAGTGATACCTCTTGGGGGTGAGAAGCGTTCCAAATGTCCTGTGCGCATTCAACGCATCATGAAGAAGCTGCACGTACTTCAGGTAATACAGCACACATAGTGCAAATATCTCATGCCCATATCCTTCGGTTGAAAAGGATATCAATTTACGGTACACACAAATAAAGCTGGTGTTTATAGTGAGCAAGTTTCCGGATAATTTCTGACTGGATAGAAATTATACCCCAATGTACCGTACATCTGCTCCCACTATAAACATGTTGATAGTGCATAACAAACTTACTTTATTGAGTAATGTGAGTGCTAAATTATGCTGCTGATGATAGAAAGCCAAGATGCCTTGGAGCAAATACAGTCTAACATAGAGGGCTAGTTCTCTGGAACTATCACCCTTAATTCCTGCTAATCTCTCCAAGTTATCTCCGTAAGAACGTCGAAAACAGTCTTGGCACATTGTTAAGCGGGATTCTGAAAGAGGAAAAAACCTAATATTGCTCAGAGGTGTAAGTGAGGTAACGATCCACTCCCTGAAAAACATGTGAGCCAAAGGCTCTGGCTCTTTTTATGACGAATTATCATCATTAAAAAATTTAAATTAATTTTTTTTTTTTTTTTTTACATTTCCGGATTTTTTTTTTGGCCACATTTTTGGCCACATTCTGTGAATTTCCGGAAGACTTACACCTCTTGATTGCTAGATGTACATTACATATTGTCATGATCAATCTAATTGATCATTAGATTTTAAATTTAAATTTATCAAGCTCTGCTTGTCAAGCGTTTTTAATCACACTATTTCTTTGTGTGGTCTTTCAGCGTCCAGCGTGTCTAAGCTTACGCGAGTCTAACGGGCGAGACGCGATTGGAAGAATATAAATTGTTTTGTTGGAAAGGAAATCGATCATTCTTTGATTCGGGTTTAGAGAAAACAATCATATA
Organism: Amphiura filiformis; assembly: GCF_039555335.1. Classification (NCBI taxonomy): domain Eukaryota; kingdom Metazoa; phylum Echinodermata; class Ophiuroidea; order Amphilepidida; family Amphiuridae; genus Amphiura; species Amphiura filiformis. Next base: position 44,214,158 of record NC_092633.1, on the reverse strand, counting down.
TTTATAAGCTGAAGTGAATGTTGAAGACTCACGATACACATATTGAATAAATGCTTACATACATTAATATTGTTATATGAAGATAATTTGGAAATCTCTTTGATGTATTCCTTGCATCTTGACTCTGTTATTGGGTTAATTGGCCACTAAATGGATAATACCTCATCGATCTTCTCCTCATAAACTTATCACATATACCTATAGACAAATCCAACTTTACTAAAAACACATTGGGTCCAGTGGCGGCACCAGGAATTTTTTTCGGGGGGGAAGTGAATTTCTGGGGGGGGGAAAGACAAATTTTGAGCAAAATTACCCCAAAAAGCGGGAATTTACGTTATTTGGGGGTTTTTTTGCCTCAAAACGGGGGGCAAATTGGGGGACAAGAAAAATATTGGGGGGGCAAATGCCCTTGCCCCCTGTAGCGCCGCCACTGATTGGGTCATTTTGAACCTTACCTTCATTCGGGGCTTAAATAGTAAAATATGCTCATCTTGGTTCACTCAGCCATTGCTTCCATATTTCATTTACAAGTTCAACATTTTCATGGCCATATATTATATGGGAGCAAATCAGTTGAGACTGATTTGACATACATACAAGGCATTAGCCAGAGAGGTGTCTTTAGGGTGTCCAAAATGGTCAAAAATACCTTATTCTACAAAATCAGGGTGTTCACTTCCTATTCACTCCATTATAAAAATCAGAATTTTAGGGTGTCCAAATTGAAAACAGGGTGTCCAAATGACACCTGGACACCCCTCTGGCTAATGCCTTATATACATACCTGCATCAGGAAGCTCACTGACATTTTCAAGGCACAGATAACACCACACTATATCAAGGCACAGAACAGCATAGTTGTCTACAGCAGTGAGAATTTCAGACCTACATAGCCTAAAACAAACACATTTGAGATGTCATTTAAAATGTTAGATCTACAAATCAATGTTCTCATGGTATACAAATTGAGTGAATTGGGCCATTCCATTTAATATCCACACTACCCCTGTGGAAGATTTAGCTAAAGTCTGCCACAGAGGGAGTATCAATTTTGAATAGAATAGATAATTGGGTATCTTCCACTTGAAATACTCACTCTATCTGTGGAAGATATAGGTAAAGCCATAATACAGGGGGAGTGTGGGTTTCAAAATGATTACCTCTGACCGATTACATTTGAAAAACATACTCCCCCTGTGGAAGATATTTCCAAAATCTTCCACAGGGGTAGTGTGGATTTCAACTGGAATAGCCCATTGTTTTTGCTCATCTTTCTCATTCTCTCTGTCCAAAGAATGCAATCTTTGATTCAGCTCTTGTTCCATTGGGCTATTCCATTTAAAATTGACACTGCCCCTGTGGAAGATTTTGGAAATATCTTCCACAGGGGAGTATGAATTTCAAATGGAATGAACACATTAGCAGCTCCATTTTAAACTCATCCTACGTCAATGGAAGATTCAAGTTGAATCTTTCTCAGAGGGTGTATGAAATTCAACTGGAATTGCCTGATGTGCTCATTCCATTTGAAATTCATACTCCCCTGAATTACATGTAGCTATAGTTGGAACAAGAAAACTGAAATGCCTATACAATGTAGCTTAAACATCTCCATGGGATGGTTCTATTTTCTTTTACATGTGGGATATTGATTGTATTCAACATTGACTGAAATACACACTTTATGAGTCATGGGGGAGGGTAAAATTGGGGATGAAAGAATTTTTTTGGCTAGCCAAGAAGGGCTATTCAATTTCTGGCAGGTCAAAAGGGGAGGGGGGCAAATAACACACTCTAAAAAGGCTTAGAAAAACAGAGTACAGAAACGTGCAAATATGTAAAATGTCCTGGTTGCATCTTATATCTAGACCATTTAAGGTTTGCAAATTGGGAACCCAAATTTTTGCATGTGCAAATGGAGGGGGGACAAAGATTGTTTGGCAGGCAGAGGGGAGGGAAGCAATATTTGAGGGGCCAAGAGAGGGTGGAGGCAAGCAATTTTTAACATGCCGTTTGGAAATTTTACCCCCCCCAAATCAGGGGCTCATAATTATTATGCAGCCTCCAAACATTACACTTGACTGTAAAATGTATCGCAATTGAATCTTGAGTTTTTGAGAAGTTAACAGATTTGTTAAGTTTCATCAGGAAACAATAGACTCTGCATATGCTTGTTGCATCTTCAAATTAATTTTGATGACAAAGGACTTGATTATCTAGTTTGATCGTATCACAAAATAAACTTACTTAAAGGCACCATCGGCTTCCAAAAGTAGTACAAGAGCTTCTCCATACTGTTTGCGTTTAAGGCATGCTCTTCCTTTTTCATTTAACATCATTGCCATTGATAAAGCACGCCTTTCTCCATCAGGCAATTCTAAGGGCTTGCCATCTTGGTCAGCAATTTGAATAAAGTAGTTATCATGATCAGAATCTGGAAAAAAAATGAAAGAGGTGTGTCATTACTTGCCATTACAACAATGTACATACTGTTTTCAGTTCACTTTCAGTCTTGTTTTTCAGTTTTGTTTAAGAAGATGAAGATGAAGAAGATGGAAGACGATGATGATGACGATGATGATGATGATGACGACGATATTGATAAAGATGATGATGATGATGATGACGATGATGATATTGATGATGATGATGATGATGAAGATGATGAAGATGATGATGATGACGATGACGATGGTGATAATGATGACGAGGTACCAATTTTATTTTTATTTTCCACCAGGATAGTGCTTCAACACTTAAAGATCAAACGAATGTGTGGTGTTGCATCTTATGTGACCTACCATCCTGTAAAGTAAAGTCATGTCGGCAGCAGACCTGCAAGATCCCCATAGATTGATGGGGTGGGGAAGTGTGGCATTAAGAGGCGAGAGTCTGCTTCAAATGCATGAACGACTTGTGTATACTCTGATGCATTTTTGCAATTTGGTGCTAATTTGAAGAAAAAAACCATACACAAGTGTGCCAACTATTTTTTCTGTGATTGTAGCTTTGAAGAGGCAAAAACACTTGTTTCTAGAGCAAGTTATACTAGTAAATAAACAGGCCTCGAAATAAGCCAGAATTTCTGAGGGCCATTTGGGCCCTTGATCTTAAATGTTTGAGGGCCCTCACAAATTTTTGTGGGCCCAAATTTGGGCTATTGGTTTTAACCTATGAACCCCACATAAAAGTGAGTAAATTGCCACAAATTTTGCAGGCCATTTGGGCCTGCCAGATGTGTCTTTTGTGGGCCCTTGCTGATTTCCGGGGGCCACCTTATTTCGAGCCCTGTAAATAAAAGTTAAAACTAACCTTCTTTTCTGTTGGCCAATGCTTGAGCAGCATCTTTAGTCCTAGCAAGTCTTGATGCTTGTTCTTCTTGACTCCTTGCTTCCATTTCACCCTCAGATAAACAGATGACCATCACTTGAGAATTGTGCCTCACCCACTGGTGACTCAGTTGACGGTCATCTTCAATCACATGACCACAGCTGATTAGTTTCAGACTTTCAGCTGGCATTTTACTTTGGTCAGAAATTCTGTGAATAAGATGAACAGTATTATGGTAATAATACTTATAGTATGTATGTGTGATTGGTTTTTTTTTTAACGACATGTCAATGGCTAATGGCTGGAATTTGGGCAGGAAGAGAATTCCATAATTGGGCTGTAGATGGTAAAAATGATCTTTCATGGCTGACAAGGTTTGATCTTGGGACTTCCACTGCTAGGTCATGGGATCTCACAGACTGTCGCAATCTGGGGTCATGGACATGGGCATCAGCTGGCATAATAACTCAGGGGCCTCCTGTACTTTTAAAAGTTATATCCCACTTCAGATTAGAAGTATCAATTGCATTAAATATTAGTAATAGTAATTGCTCCTGAACCCGACAAAAATTAACCCATTTACATCCCCAGAGTACACGGGTGAGGCATCCAACACATCAGGCACTTTAATCTGCATTGCATGAGTTACAGATAAACATCTCAAAAAAAGTAATTATCCCCCCTTTAATAATGGCCCTTATTAAAAAACGGGCAATTATATCACAAATCTGTCAAATGCGTTGGAAGCAGAGTTTATTTTTGCACACTTTGACACCTCATTTGTAGCTATTGACTAAATATTGACGTCACACTCACAACGTACATTTAAATCAATGTAACCCAAGATTTGAAAGTTGCAGTAAATTCTATTGATTTGTATTCAGTATAATGGAAGGAAATCTGTGTTATGATAATCTGAGTGTTTTTGTATTGTTGTAAGTGCAACTTTCAAATCTGGACCTCACTACATGAAAATTGACCGGTATTTTATTGTTTTCTGGGCTATCGTATCAAATGAGGTATCAAAATGCGCAGAAATAAATTCTGCTTCCAACACATTTTACAGATTTGTAATACAATCGCCCCTTTTTGAATAATGGCCATTATTTAAGGGGGGGGGGGGGTAGTTACTTTTTTGTGAGATGTTTATGTAAATATACTTCAAAATTAATTATCACTTTAAAATTTAATGCGTTTATATATATATTTTTAAAAAAAGGACGCCTGAAAACTGTTCTTTTCTGTTATAGATTTAGGTGCAACCCTAAAATTTACCTTTTTTTGAGATCAAAACCACTTGCATCCAGTTTCATTTCTACATCAAAGGTCTTGGATCCATTGCTGTCGGTGTTACCTGATAGTTTGACTTTTAGAGTTGCTATTCCTTGTTGCTGGAATTTTTTCCTAGCAGCAAGCTTTGTTACTGCATGTTGTCTCAGGTTTTCTATAGCTTCTGCAATGACCTCTTTTGGCAGGTTGAGACTGCTGGAGTACTTCACAATCAATGCCTGTAGATGAGGAAGTATGCATTTCAAAATGGGTTAATTAGTTTGTGAATCTGGAACATCAAAAGTTTGACTACGGTTTTTCATCATCATCATCAAGGGTCGCGCTAGGCTGCGTTTTTGCATCCCGGACCCACCAAAACCCAAATCTCACGCATGAATTTGGCTGTGGAGCAGGTGACTACAAGCTTTCTCCAACTATTGCGATCTTGGGCAAGTGAAACAATTTTGTTTGGCTGCAGCATCCCTTCAGTATCTCCCAGGAGGTGCTGGACATACTGTAAGTACAGTGTGCGTGGCCATCCCGGGTTTCCTCTTCCCATGTGGTGGAATATAAACTGGTGGTGGAATATAAATGTGGTGGAAAATATGGACTACAGTTTTTAGGCATTGCCAATCAACTGCGCTGATTGCAGTAAATGGGAATTTACTGTCTGAGGATTTTGATTGATTACTATCATAGGGCTATTCCATCTAAAATCCACACTACCCCTGTGGAAGATTTTGGAAATATCTTCCACAGAGGGAGTATGAATTTAATATGGAATGAACACATTAGCAATTCCACTTGAAACTCACCCTCCCTCAGTGAAAGATTCAGGTTGAATATTTTGCAGAGGGTGTATGAAATTCAAATGGAGCTGTCTAATGCCGGGGTCTAATGTGCTCATTCCATTTGGAATTCATACCCCCCCCCCCTGTGACAGATATTTCCAAAATCTTTCACAGGGGTAGTGTGGATTTTAAATGGAAATATAGCCCATTTTATGAGTTATGAGATGTTCAAGTGTCTTACTACTCAAAATTATATGTCTAAATATGAAATTAAGTTCATATGCCTTAAACACACACAACTGGTCAAAAGCAAGTTCCATATTAAATGCTGGTCATTATCTAGATATAGCCTATATATGCCCAGTTATTCAGCTCTTAAAGGTCAGGTCTATTGCAAAACAAGTTTATCTCTATTCAAGAGAATAATGATTACATTCCAAGTTGACACTCGATGCAATTTTTTATGCGTATTTCTCCTGAAAAAGGAGAAATTGTGTGGGTAAAGTTCAGCCTCGTACGTGTATTAAAATTTGACTTGAATTGCCAGTTACTTTATTAGACCTAACTAAAGGATTAGGATTTAGCTATTTCATTTGTCAAAACTGGATGATATTTTTTGCAATCTGAAAAAAAAATTAGTGCTGTAGTTTTTCTATATTAAACTCATCAGGAATTATATATTAAGTATATGCCTGGACCAGGAGCTAATGAGCTCCTGGTCCCAAAGATGGCTCCTGGTCCTATAGTTTGTAGTGTAAAATATTGGGTACACCAGGAGCCAAAACTGGGCAACCATGGGGTAAAAAAGCCTGGGTGCCTGGTTGATATAAGCCTTGAAACTCACCTCTGGGTATTCACCAGCATCTCCATCCTCCAGCGTATATGGTGAAAGCCACAGTTTAATCTTCTCACTATTCAACTGCTGACGTAGCAAGTCAAGAATTTCTTCTTCTGTTACATTACTTGCCATCTACATTGGTAAATTATGTACAAGGAGTGAATCTGGTTAACCATTGCATTTATATCCACTGTATTTATTTGAACAATATACAAATTAGGAAGAAGGTCAAAAATTGAAAAATAACTTTACAATTTTTATGACATCAATCAAAAACTTGATTTTCAATAGCATACTAGTAACTGATCGAATTCCATATCAAATTTCCTTAAATATATATGTGTAATAATATAAGCAGGGTGACTCAGGCAAGAGATAGGGGATTTAGAAATGTCACAGCAATTACGTGCACACTTTGTACTGGTAACATATAGGAAATACTGTCGTAATTAGAATTTAATTAGGCAATTTATTAGTTACATCTGTTGTTACAGGTGATCTACTATGAGATAGATCTACAATGTGAAGTGATCAAGCAAAATCAGTCGCAAGTTGGAAATATTGATTTCCAGATAAACAAAGGGAAAACATTTCTTTTGTTGTCTACTGTTTTGGAAACGCTTCAGTCAGTTACATGTACAAGTTCATCTTTGGAACTAAAATGTTTGATTTCAATGGGGTTTTCTGCAAAATGTACAGGTTGCAAGTTTACACTATTATACAATTTAACTGAAAATTGGATATATACCCAACTTCAGACTGATTTTGCTTGATCACATCACATATGTGGTCTATGCTAGTTGTACTTTTTTTTAAAAAGTACAACTAGATACAAAGGTTTGAAGTTTGCCATATTTTCAGTATTTTGCAACTCTATGGGCTCTTCCGCCACAGACTCTTCCAAGTTCCACCACCAATTCCCCTGTTGACATCTCTTTCATACTGAAGTCTAAAAATCTCACAATACTTATCCTATGACTTGGGAATGAAAAAGAACATAATAATCTACACAATGACACCAAACTTTCTACATTTATTATAAAAGAATTTAACCAAACTTGAAGTGTGAAAAAAGCATTTTCAATGTTACCATTCCCCCATTTTTGATGGACCTCTTTGTGCTATGTGAATGTGACCACATTGTTAATTCCGCTGCCATACATACACGTCATGCATGTATGCACTGATTGAGTTGAGCCTTACTCAAGCACACTGCACACTAGGTTTGAATTTGCACATGATGATAGTATAGTTCACACATTCGATGCTAGAGTATGTTGCTATCGTTTTTCCGTGGGTCAGTGTTAACATTTTCTAGAAGCAGGGTTGTAGCTACTGTGGGCGGCACCGGGCAAACCCCCCCCCCCCCCTCCCCACTGGTGGCAAAAGTTATGTATATGTTATAGGGGCAAGGAATCCAATTAATTCACTGAAATAGGGGCAAGGAATCCAATTACTTCACTGAAATTTCAGTGATTCAAGACAAGTGGTTCATTATGTTAAGAAATGAGGTACATTCTAGCAGTACCTCTTTTCTAAATCATAAATAACATACCGCTTGTATTGAGTCACTGAAATTCCAGTGTAGTAACTGGATTCCTTGCCCAATATACATAACTTTTGTTACCAGTGTGTTATAATTTTTTGAGAAAAATACAAAAATAGTCAAAAATTTATCAAGGAGTGTAGTACCACCTAAAAAGATGTGTTCCGAGCCATTCATGGATTTTGCACCACTAAAATCAGGCTAGATACAACCCTGTTTACAACGGATGTTATTTTATTCTGTTATAATGTTGAAATTTGGATGAAAGTTATTTTGATGAGTTAACTTTATCTTTTGCATGGTTGAGTAAAGATTGCAGATTTTGTTGAAGTGCAATTTTAGCAACATTTTTGATGCGATCTCTTGTTGTGATCGGTTCTGTTTCACTTCGAGTAAGTTTTACTTACTTCGAACTTACATTAATTTGCTTTACACTGTATCATGCTTTGACAGTGAATCCGACTAGATTTCGAATATAATGGTCTCTATTATATAGCCTCAAATGTAAAGCTCATCAGTGAGTAAATTCTTTTGTGGCTCAACTTCTCGAGCAATTTGCGCCTTCGCCGCCTTATCATGCTTGTCAACATGTTTCAGAGGTTTCTTCAATTTTATTTTTTGAAATTCATGAATAACTTTCCAAAAAAATAGGTCTAGGAAGTAGAGATGCCTTGCTAATATACAAGAAACACTTTAAGGTTTTGTGATAGTTAGAGGGGGCCTAAACTCTCAGAACAACAAATAAAAAGAGGCCTCCTCCTTTTTCCAGGCATTATTGTATAGACCTTTTTCTCAGACGTCACCAATCAATCGATATTGGGGTCCAGCATTCGAGTCATCAGCACCCAAACACCAGGCGCCCGGCCTGCTGCGATCAACTTTAAAGCGCCAAGGCTAGGCGTCCTGTCTTGGGATTGCCAGCACGCAGTATGCTGCGTTTGTTCGTCACGGTGTAAAAAGTAAACAAAAATGTGAAACAAAACAAAGATTGAATTTTCAAAAAGCATCGCGGGTTTTCCGTATATTTTGTATTTTATAGTATCAAAACAAGCTGAAATTACGATACCAGTGTACAGTTCCCGTTTAAACAATTATTTTATGGAAGCTATCGTAAAAGATGAGCAAACAGAGGAGAAAATACGCAGTATTTGGTGTTTTCACATCGTGGGCACGTGGGAAACGCATGTGTTGTTTGTTTATCATCTGAGACCCCAATATCGATTAGGTGACGTCATCAGAAAAAGGTCTATACGTTAAAACAGCTCTAATTATGGGTATTTACACCGATTTTGCGATAAAAAATAAAAAGCCCCCTCTACCTTAGTACAAGGAACTTGTACGATGTCCTCATTCACAAACTGATAGTGTTGAAGGAATATTACACAGCAGGGTCTTAGCTAGCCACCCGTCTGGCCGTCATTTTAGACGGCCAGTTTGCTCCTGGGACGGGCAAAATTAATGCCTTTGACAGATGCTATATTATAAATTGTATGTTTTGAGAAGCTAATTGCCCTTTTTAGTAGACCCAATTTGTAGGACAAGGCCATATCAGCACATATTTGAACTCTTTTAACCCCCAATGGGCTATAGATGTCTGGTAAAGGTTTTAAAGGTCAAATTAGGACAGGCAATTTTATTCAAATGACGGGCAACCCTCAATTTCTAGCTAAGACCCTGTTACACAGTCAAGAATAGGCTCCGTCATATTTTAATTGGGATCCCTCACAGTCTCCCAAAACATCAAAACACCAAAAGCGATGCACATATACTTACTTAAGACTGTCTTTTATCATATTACGCACACAAAGTTTTGTCAACTTGTCTAGAGAAAGGTCAAATTTTGCCACATTTAATCGCTGTGCAATCCTATGAAAGTCCAACATCACATCGTTATCGGCGATCGTGATTTTTTTACTGAAGTTTGGCTGGCGCACTACCGTGAGTAGGCCTACCGTCATACACGTGACACACATGCACAGCTAAAATAACTGATCGGGAATCGGTGATCATTAAAACATCAACCGTTTCAAAATACGCAATGACAGTAAACTTATTGGCGAGCGGTCCGAATTTTGAGCCATAAATTTATGTGGTACCCAGTTGTAGTACATGTAACTACAAATTTCCAACGTTTGAGGACTTGTTCTCAAGTCAAGTTGTAGAAGGTGCCATAAGGTGTCTTCAGTGTTAATTATTTTCATTATAAATTGACAATAATTAACAACCTGTTTGATGACCTCTCCATATATTCATACATTGCTCACCTGTGTTTTCATTATGATATTTTGTGGTGAAAAATGATTACAAATGTGTAATTTGCAATCATTTTTGGAGCAACGATTTCTTCGTACCAACGGCTAAGTGTGTATGTGAATGCACATTAAACACATACATACACATACACAGCACCTGTTGGAACTCCAAGTCGGAGCCGGGAGTTTCAATTATTGGAACTGACCTACCTCCTTTTTTTCAAAAACCCGGACGTGAAACATGTTTTTTTATTTTACTTGGCCTTATTCAAAATGAAACTATATTTTGCTTAATATGGTTATGGTACTGTCATGTGAACTCATGACTGAGCAATAATGGCAATCATGCAATGCAATCAATGCAATGATTATGAATGGCATGGAAACAGGACACCTCGCCCACACGCAACTTCGCCTACACGGCATCTCGCCTACGTGCCATCTCGCCCCCTATGCAATGCAATGCATTGCAATGGCGGTTGTGGATGTATCATGACGATCGATGTGACCGGAAGGGTCGTGTGTTCCTGTTTTGGTAGCAGACTATACGATCAAGGATTCGCTCCAATGAATGCACGGGAATATTCAACAAATGTGTGTGGGGGGGTGTGTGTGTGTGTTTTATAAATTGAGGCCCCTACCGTCCCGTCCCGGTGTAGATTATGTTCGGTTTTTAACACACCCGGTACCCGTGCTGATGTGATTATAACAATATTTTTAAATATTTTAATATGTGTATGCATTTTTTCAACATGCATTTTTAATAATTTGATAACTTCGTGTTAAAGTGTGTAAATTTTTATGAGGATAATTGTAAAAAATATGGCAGTCTTAATTTTCTTAATACCATTGATTGTTAAAACTTTCAGCCTACTTTTAATAACTTGATAACGTGATAAAGCGTTTAAAATAAATTTTGGCCATTTTCAGCGAGCAGGGCCTGTGCTGTGCGTGTCGCCCCTTTTTACTCCGCGGGTATTTGCTGCCGACGATTGCTTGACAAGTCCCTGGTGACTGCCAGCCAAACCACGGAATGGCCCGAAATGGAATATACTGGATACGTTATGTGCTACGGTGACAGTGCCATTGATTTACCCATGTCATACCCGGCGATTTCGCGGAAGTATTTACTTGCCAGCGTGTTGGAGGACGGGTAGTGTGCACAACAAAACATTTGTAATTGCGGGCCGTGTTAAAACATGTTTTGTGCTTGTAAGTCCGTACCATGCACACGAAGACGAAGGAAAGCCATTGAATTAGGCCCTATGATACAAAGTTCAAAGTTCAAATTTATTTATCAAATACAAAATCATAAGGGTAATGAAAGTTGATTCCAAGTTTCCCATCATCGCTCATCACTTTTTACATTATATGTGACCGTACACACGAATGAGCCGTAAATGTAGTCAATTGTATTCTGAGTTACAGTGTAAAATGGGCATGAAGGTCATATTCATAGGTATTTCAATTTGGTGCTACGTGTATCTCATTAAATGAGGTACACGTAGCACCAAATTGAGGTACCTATGAATACGACCTTCATGCCCATTTTACACTGTAACTCAGAATACAATTGAGGACATTTACGGCTCATTCGTGGTGTACGGTCACATATTAGCTTATATTTTCACGAACAATAATTAATTTAATATGTCCAAAATTTAGGCCTTATAAATGTATTTTTATGTTAAATCCTTATGTATTTTATTTTTACAGGTATGTTTTCATGAACAAAAGAATCAATTAGGCCCTATTATATGTGTTATTTTATTTTACAAATTATGTTTACTTACTTCATATAAGTTCATACTCATTAGTGTTAAATTAATTATGACCAGTATGGCCTAATAATTTATATAATATGGACAAAAAAAGCGCTTGCGAGTTTTGTGTATTTTTATTTAATTAACCGAATCATTCATTTTACCGGCTCAATTTAACTCACTCAAAATAAAGTTTGAGATGTTCAAAACTTTTAAAACTTGCAGTCCTATAAAAGATATTAAATCAGAGAAGATCTTCTTTGACATAGCCTAATGAAACAATTAAGGGAAAAAAATATTTGCCAAATTTTTCAAAGACAAATGCGCACAACTAGCAAAACAAACGCCAGCAGCATGCAGCTTTGAGATATTTTGTGGGGTGCTGTGCAGTGACTTATGCCCCATTTTGCACCGCGTGTTAACGGCGGATATTAGCTACCACTTACACGAAAACGCCGGGTGTGATTATGTTCAATCAATGGTACCGTGTCCACGCACGCAAAAATGCCAGAATACACCGATGTACCTTCCTTGACAAGGCCGGGCCCCGCGCGCGGCTGCATGGCATACACACTGATGTACGATCGATTGCTTGACAAGTCCCGGGTCAAGTATGCTCTCAGTTTGATTAAGACCCCGAGAATTATACGGGCCATGTTTTGTGCTTGCGACGTAGGGCCTCATCGGAGGCACGCGAAGAAGAAAAAGTTGCAAATGTTTGCAAAACTGGTTAATACTAAATACGATTTCGGTAAAATTTTAATTTTGGGTTATTCTTTGTCAAATATTATTAGTATTAACGTGTTCTCCTTATAGGCCTACACATCCAAAGACCCATCATTTTCTTATTGTTTTCACGCAAAAGACCAGCTCCCATGACCATTTTGTGGAAAAGTCCTAGGTTTTAGAATATGACCCAGAAAGAACTCTTTTCTTTTTTTTTTTTCTGTTTTTTTTTTTTTTTTTTGGGGGGGGTCTTCCCTCGAAAGGCCTCATTTGTTAGCAACTGCCCTCGAAAGACCTCTTTTTGGATCCTACTCCTATTTATTGCACAATTTTCCCCGAAATACCTTATGAGCGAAAATGGAAAATGTTACTTTTATGCGCATAAAACTGAATCTGGAATCTGTGTTTTGTTTTCTTTCTCCTATAATTCTATAATGACTTTGGTTTGTTTATTTGTTCTCTCTACGTCCACTCACCCCTACACACCCCACCTAACACTCCATACACACCATAGGCGTAGATCCCGGGGGATGGGGATTTACCCCAATATTTTGCCAGGGGGATGGTCCATACAATCATCCCCCAATGTTGACGCCTGATAATGGGTTTCTGACCAAATTAACCTCATATCTGCCCATTTTAGCCCCAAAAGTGCAAATTTTCGCGCGCTTTTAATCTTCTTTTCCATATTTCATCAGTTTAGCTTCAAAATAGCAAAAATTTTCGCGCGCTTCGCGCCATAAACTAATTCTGTCGCCAAAGGGTGCTGGATTGACTATACTTCAAGATTTTTTCCCAACTTCATCCCCCCCAATGTCAAAAAGAAATCTACGCCACTGATACACACCCCACGAACACATCTCGAAGAATCAAGCACGGAAATTGAAAATGTTACTTTTGCGCGCATAAATCCGAATTTGATTTTTGTTTGTTTGACGGTGGTGTTTGTTAGAAATCAGTAAAGAAATATGTTGTGCATATGTATAATATACAAGAAGGTATACACATGATAAATGAAAGAAAGATAATAATTATAATAATAGAAACAAGGAAGGAATTATTTTAGACAAGTGTTAATTGTGTGTATGCCCAGCCTGATCATGCAAACGACATCCGAGTAATCCGAGCTTCCAAATCTGGGTGTGTGATAAGCCTAGATAGGGAAGACCCATTAAATGAGACAGTGCGCACATGAACAGGCAAAATAATGATTTATATGAAGTTTAAAATGAAATCATGTATGGTATTTGATAGACCTAGAAGACGCGGTGCGCGTGTTAATAGGGTCTAGGAAAAATAACGAGTTATATGAAGTTTAAAACGAATCATACCTGTATATAACAACCTACATCTTCCAAATCTGGGGAAAATAACGAGTTACGTGAAGTTTCAAATTAAATCACAGCTCGTATATCAATAAACACATTTATTGCACAAAATGTTTCCATTTATTTGAAATTTTTTCCCAGGGTAGCTCTGATGTCTTACAAACATAATGAATTTGATTCAAATGTATACTCAGTGGACATGTTAAAACATTACAATGCCAAAAAATCAGCATGATGATCAGGGTTGAAACGTATTATGTAAAACGATCGAAGGCCTACACTATATGGTTTTATCTCTTGGCCCCGGCTCTTGACAGTTCAGTTTCGGCACACTAAATTAAAACTAGGAGAAACTTAAGAAATAAGGGGAAGGATTCGACTTTGAGCTTGTCACCAAGATATTTAAGAAAGAAGGACTCCGGGAAGGCCCGAATAGACTTTGATCATTGGTCATCAAAAGGCCCTTCCATCATGAGACGACCATCTATACGTAAGAAACGTAACACTTGCAGCTGTAAATGCGTAGGTATTTTAGTTTTAGCTTAGTCTTTCACATGTCATTTCAATACACCCATTATAATCATTTTTTCTTTTTTTTTCCACTTATGATGGTTCAAACTATAAACGAATACCGTATTAGATTGTTAAACCCGGTTTCCTCGATCCTTCCGGCATAAGGCCAAAGTCTTTCTTTCCTTATCCTTAATTTTTCTTTATTCAATCCTGTTCTTTCTTGAGGCCTAGGCCTAATTCTATTTTCCCTTTGATACGTTATTGTATTGTCAATGGTCATGTCATATACATAAATAATTCAAACTTTCTGACTTTGGTTTGAGCTGAGACTAAAATACCTAAAGCCTTACTTGCATTTGAATCAAATAAATATATTATATATACATGCTAAATACTTGAAGCCAAAGCAATTAAGTATAACGAGTCAGATCATGCTGACGGTGTTTATGTTACATCATAATGCGCAGGTGCTCCTTTGTTAAAAGGGAAATCCCTGATGAAAGTCCACTAACCGCCCCACCCAAAAAGGAACTTTCACCAGTTCGTCTTCATGGTCTTTCTTACGCCATGTGAGATACTAGTAGTAGGCATGTCCACTAAAAATTGAAGTACTTTTAAATTGATTCAGACCTAACTTATTGGATGGGAATTGATGAAAGAAACATTTTGGCGTTTAAATAATCTTAATCGGACGTTTCATTCCAGAGATATGGCCTTTTCGAGTGTCACGGTTTTATATAGGGCTGCTAGAACATGTTAAAAAGTTAAAGTCCAAAAAGGAATACTAACAGAAAGTGCAACTTTAAGGTACTTTTTTTTTAATGTATTTATTAACTATCTTATCTGGAACATTATAATTTGCTTATAACAACATGAAAATAAGATCATCCTGAAAATTTAATCGATTTTGTTGACATACAACAAAAACTATAAGACCTCAAAACCCATGGTTTGTTTGTTGAAACCTCAAGCATGATCATAGATGGCCGCCATGGAAAATATCTCCATAGAGGAGATGAACAATAAGTGCATTATTTCAAATGAAAAGCGGTTGTCTTAAACATTGTTCAATCTTTTAAGGTCAGCACATTTTATCTTCAAAAATTATTATATTTCATCATGGCATAAGTTTGGTAACATTAATCACTACCAATTTTGAGAAATTTGCTCCAACTCAAAGGTTATCTTTACTACATTGAGCAATACACTGTGTGCATGGAAGCCATGATGGTCCCCGGTTTTTATACTCCCTATGAAATGGACATGGTAGTGAGAAGTGCACGGGAAGTGCATGATTTGAGATGGGCATGTAGGCTTAAACATTCTTAAATTTCTTAACATCCTACACATTTTGTCTTCATAAATAGTTAAATTTTATGAGTATGTAAGTTTGCTTGTCTGATTCACTCCAAATTCGGAGATAATTGCGTTTGAACACCTGATGCACGGAATGGTGTCACTGCAACCTGTTGTAGTTCTCATCTCATTAAATTTTTCATTAAAAAAGTTGATCTCTTCATGCAGGAAGGTCCTCTCTATTTACTGACCAAACAGGAAAAAGTTTGGTGAATGTTTTCTGGTGGAATCAGGAATTTCTTGAAACACCCTGATATAGGCCTACATTTGGATCAAAACAAGTATGTACGCCATTTAACATGCCTGGGATTTCTTGTATCGATCAGTTTCTCCATAGACAATACGTGTGTGAGTGCACGCACACAGTAAATGAAAAATCGTTCTAGTGGAAACTGTATTGAGAGTGGGCATCCCTACTAGTAGTGATCATATATTCTGAGCTAAGCATAGTTTGGTAACTATAAAGAAAAAAAAGGTCCTACTCGTCCGACTGTCAAAAAGCTGAGACGGTTAAATAATAGCATTGCATGAGTACGACACTCATAGAATACTAGCTTAAACATATAAATCATCATTATCAGTTTGTTTTATAAAGTTTCAACACCCGTATAAATTATACGACATGCATATGAATACATGAATACAAAAGCCACCTAAGTCCATGCGAAGTTATTTTGAGAGAAAAACCTGTGTATCATTTTAATTCCTTCAGTTAGATTTACCTGGTCAATATGGTAAGTTTTACGTGCAAATGAGTGGATTAACCTGTATTAGGTATGACGATTAGCATTTCAGGGACTTCGTGGGGTTCATTTTAAATTTTGGACTTAGGTGGTTTTTTGAATCATATACAAAAGACAACAATGTTAGAATGAGATTACCACTAGTAAGATAATACAAAATAAAGCACACAGGTATGTATAATGTTGATAAGCATTCTGCCATGTAATATAAACCACACACTTTCCTTTATTAAACCCATTTTTTGTTCAAAAGTCATTCTCTAGCAATGAATGTGTTACAAGTGGACTTTTATACATACTGGATTTCAATCAATGTGTTACAAGACTCAAATCATTGAATTGGGTGATTCTTTCATACATGCTATTTTTCACATGCCCAATAGACACAGAGAATGAATTTGAGTTGTTCTTTCATGCATATGACAGGCCTATGTATAGCAACAATTTCCCATGCTTAACTCAATTTGGCCAAAGTATGGACTTAGGTGGCTTTTGTATTCATATATATTCATATGAATAAAGTGCACATGATCTGACATAGGCCTACGTATCTTCCAAATCTAGGTTTATCAAACTCCCAGATTTGGAAGTATATATGAAGTGGTCCTTTTTTATTATTATTCATTTTGCAGAAATTTATATTAAACAGGACAAAACACAAATAACTTGAGAAAAAAAAAAAATAGAAAGAATAAAAAACAACATACACAACACAAATACAAAAGCATCTCTAACATTATAATATGACTAGTACAATATTACATAAAAAAAAAAAAAAAAGAAAGAAAAACATAAAAATGGAAAAACAAAAATAGGACCAAAAAAAAAAACCCAACCCCCATGATGAAACATGTCAGAAAACAATACCAAATAAACAAATTCAAAAGGAAACAGTACAAAATACAGACAAAATAAAACAAACAAACACGCATAATATACAAAAAACAATACGATCGTACCAAATTAGTATGTAGTAGGCTACAAAACATTACAAAATAAAGAAAAGGATAACCAAACCAAAACGAGCCAAAATATAACTAGAAACGTAACAAAAACAAGCAAAAAGCCATAGACCTATCCCAAACAAAGAAATTATTCACCAAACAAAGAAAAGCATAAACAATACACTAAAGGAAAAAACTAAATTGAAAATTTATAACCAAAAACCCACTCAGACAAAGCTCTAATAAATCCAAACGAAGAAAAACAAACAAACATTAAACAACATAACAAATTATAGCAAGAACAACAACAAAGCCAAACACTAAAAAAACATTACGAAATATAAAAGAAGAATATTACAAATTACCCCATAAAGAAAACATGCAAAAGTCCAAAAGACTATTGAAAAAACGGTACCGTACGTAGGAAACGAAGGCCTATTAAATTTTGATGCACTATACTTTCCTTATTTCGAAAACGCAATACTGGGCTACTATTCTAATTGCCGCTATAGCTAAATTAGGTGAGGGGGAAATACAACTATACTTCTCAACTCAATCACCACAGCACCCCGGGACGCGTAATTTCTTTCTGCAACCATAATGGGCCGCAATATATCACTAACCGCATAGTCCGAGGCAAGGTTCATTATTGTCAGGGTTAGGGTCTTAGGGTTAGGGTCTTATGGTTAGGGTTAGGGGTTAGGGGTTAGGGGTTAGGGTTAGGGTTTAGGGTTTAGGGTTTAGGGTTTAGGGTTTAGGGTTTAGGGTTAGGGTTAGGGTTAGGGTTAGGGTTAGGGTTAGGGATTAGGGTTAGGGTTAGGATTATATTCGTATTTATTATACTATAATATTTACAGTATTTTCTTGGCCAAACTGGAACATGTGCGTTGCGTCCTTGTAGCGTACTAAGCGTGTACGCAATGTAAGGCGCGTGTATGCTTTCTTCTGTACCACGCTATATTCGCGTGTGTTTATCGCGGAGCCACTAGCGTTTATAGTGTTCCAGTTTGGCCAAGAAATTACTGTAAATATTATAGTAATAGTATATTGTGTGTATGCAGTTTATTCCGTAATCAATAAGTATCATAAACAAACACCTTTCTGGCACAACGAATCATAGCACAGTCGTGTAGGCATTAGACTATGGATACAAAGGTTGTGGGTTCGAACCCCAGGTAAACCGTTATAGAATTTTAATTATATCGATTTCTTTTTATTTTATTAAGTAAGAGGAAATAATAATGGTAATAAACTCGTGTTATATCTAGCCTCATAGGCCTATTAATTACATGTATGTACTATGTGTTATCGCATTATGCGCCCATTATGGTTGCAGAAAGAAATAACGCCCGGGACAGCACCATCATCAAAAACAATCATCACCTATCGACACCGGGCTATTCTCTAGACTACAACAGGACGTGTTCACTATATTCTCGTCCATTCAATGGGGGCGATTTAATGAATACATCATTGATAGTACGATCTGAATACACACACATCCTGTGCCCATCGATTGTATACACATTGCGTTGCATTGCGCTAAAATTAGGGGGCGAGATGGCACGTAGGCGAAATGGCGTGTAGGCGAAGTGCATTGTGGGCGAAGTGTCCTGTATTCGAATGGCATGCCATGGCAATTCGCAATGGCTGGCTATCAATCATGATATTAAATCATCGTTAAGCTTAACTAACATGACTAAAACTTCTTAAGAATGCGAAGATCCTATGACATTGTATGATAGCACCGTAAATCGGATATCAACTACTTGAGTAAGTAGTCAGTACACAAATACAAAAATTCCTAGTGAAACCTCACCTCAAACAGTCAAAATATCGTCAGCATATAAACTACACTCTACAGCAGACGACTTCCGTATGTTTTTGCTGCGTAATGTTTTTAATTTTTTAATAGTCCGCTATTCCAGGTCTCCAACAAGCTTAATGAATTATTGATGAGATGACGTCATCACTAATATGACAAGCCATTTACGTAAAAAAGTAAAACAAAAAATAAAACAACAACAAACAAAGAAACAAACAAGCAAAATAAAGAAAAAAAAAAAAAACAAACAACAACAAAAAAAACAAAAACAAAAAAAACAACACCACACCACACACACATAAAGGGTCGATTTTTTTTGTGTGGAAACTTCAATGACCCTAATGATATCAAAAGCTTTGAAAAAAAAGGTAATTTTTTTGCAAACATAGGCCCCCTATTTTAAAATATTTTTCAGATTTTCAGCCAAAAAAATTCCCAATGCAATCTGGGTCTGTCTGGCCCGCCAGGTTTTTCCCCCATGCCCCTATAATATAAGACCAATTTGACACTTATTTTTATTCTTACCCAATTCACACGTGATGTTTCAACATCGACGAATGATTGCCCATGCCCCTCGTGCCCTCTACCCCCCGGGGGCACTTCAATATGAAATGGAGGTGTTTCGCAATGGGACGGGGCATTCGGTGAGAGCAAAATGTACAAAATATGGGGTCATAAAGTGAGATATGGACCGTCGTTTGGATCTAAGGAATATGACCTTTTCAAAATGGGGTCTTTGGGTTGGGTGCGAGTCAAAAGAAGCCTCAGAAAGTTTCTAGTTCTAAATGGCTTCAAAATGGCTTTGTATTTCCAGAGAAGTAACAAAATCAGTGATAGATGACTCGTTGGTGCTCAAATGCAAATATAAAATATAGGCCTAAGTGTCTTTGGGCCCCGAAAGGGAAAATATATATAGGGTCTTTGGGTGACAGTGGCAAGGGGGTCTTCACCTCCAAAGTGGGAGTGCCTCCCCCGGGCCGGATTTACCCAAATTCCCGGGCCCAAACTTGGGGCCCCAAACTTGCCCTGCACATCCGAAAAACACCCATGTTTTGGGCAAAAATATGGTAAAATTGCAAAATTTCGCGCGCAGCTCAGGCCTAGGCCTATGTAGCAATTTTTATGTTCATTTTTGGTTAAAATAGTCTGAAATTGAACCTTTTTCGTGCGCTTTGCGAGCATTATTAACTGTAAAATCTGAACAATAATACTCGTCTTCATCTTGATTCAATTTTTAACCGGCCTCCACCTGGCCTGGCCCAAGGCCCCCAAAAAGGTAAATCCGGCCCTGCCTCTACCCGGTCTAGGCCTATGGGTATAGTCAGGATTTGTTATCGGTTTTTTCCCCGCAACGGCTATTCATAAAAGTCGATGGTGTGACCTAATAAATGCACTGACGTCACCTCTTTGTTATTCTAAAAATGCCCAGGAAATAGGAATACACCATTTTACATGTTGGCGAAAACCGAACAATAATTTTAGGGACCGTTTATTTCTACCGGAGGGGGGCCGGGATAGCAGATAGAATTTCATTGCCGAAAATATATTTTATAGCCCCCTTCTCCGATTATGAAAAACCACAGGATCCCCCTCCGAACTCCATAAGGGGCTGGCATTTTCTTCGGGAGGGGGGGGGGGGGCCCCAAAAATACTGGGGGGGGGTCATAGAATTTTCAGACCAAAAATAGGGGGTTATAATTTTTAACACCCAAAATAGGGGGGTTATAGAATTATTAAGGGCTGGTGACTCAAAATTTTAAGGCTGCGCTGCATACTTTAACTTTCAATCGAAATGTGCATACAATCTATGCACAATTTTTACACGCTCCGCGCGCCTTCTTTAGTTCCGGCAATGAATAATTATTCTTGAGTCTGTGTAGTTGGAAGGGGGGTCATAAAATTTTTCGACCAGCGATAGGGGGGTCGTAAAATTTTTTGCCCGCGATAGGGGGGTCATACAAATTTGACTCCGGTCACTGACATATTTGTGACCCCCCCCCCCTTCCGAAGAAAATGCCAGCCCCCTAAAATCATATGCTCCCCTCTGCTGCAATTTTTGTAGGCTATTTTGGCCCAAAACATGGTGTTTTCGGCTAAACTTGGAAGATGCACACGGCACATGGCAATTTTAGGGGGCCCTAGGCCCGGGCCCATCTGGCCCTATGGTAAATCCGGCCCTGAACCTAACCCTTGATGAACTAGGGCCTACCAGAAAAAGTAGGCCTACACGCTGATTATATTATAGGCATAGGCTACAAAAATAACTTGATATTTTGTGGGTGTTGTACACAGGGGTGTGATTTTTCCGGATTTTTCCGGATTTTTGGGATTAAAAAAAAAATCCGGATTTTCAACAAAAAAAAAAAAAAAAAAAAAAAATTTTGTCGCTTTTGGAGTGGCCCTGGACCAAGAGCTAAATGCTTAACAGAGATGTCACATTTCCGGAATTTTCAGTTTCCAGATATGAGAAAATCTCCATTTTAAAATGAAAATTCCTTAGGACCCTGACTGGATGATTTATAGACACACTGTACTGTGCAAAAATGGTGATGCAATTTCTCATGTGTATGTGAATGATATGATCCTGGAAGTATGTATTCGCAGATAATAAATGTTTTTATACTATAAAGTGAAGTATTTTAACACTTTCTCATTTTTGCATTTTACCCCATGAAATTGCATCTCCAGTGGTGCTCAAGTGTGTAAAACCCCTCTGGCTTCAGGGGGCTTCGCCCCCTCGACCCCCGCCGCGGCGTTGCCCCACCAGGAGCCCTTAAGCGGGCCCCTGGACCCCAGGCCGCAACAGGCGAGAGCTCCCTCGCTCCGCAATTTCATTGCCTTGGTTTTTTTTTCAAAAAGCACCAATCACACCCCTGTGTACATGTGTGTCCGATCTTTGGAACTGAATTATGACGGGTGTCGCATATCAAAACGTTAGGGTACCCTAGCGTCATTGATCATTTTCTTATTTCATTCCATTAACAACCGTCCACTGACATCAACAAAATTCAGACATTTTCTCAAAACATTTGTATTACTAACCCCACAACTTTGACATTATTAGTCGTATATCATGCTTCTTCATACCAAAACAATCATGAGAATGTCCTGCAATTTAAAATCGCATCGAAAACAATGTAGATGATATTGTTTACTCGCAAATAATTTTTATTCACCATCGCCTATGTATTACAAATGCTCCGATCTGTGCCTGAGATCCGTGTTTTTCAGCTTTTCTACTGCTTTTCTATGTATTTTGACCATTTATCTCAAAACGTTACAACGTCGTGGCACCATTTGTATACCTGCTTCCTTTTATCCAATTGAAGCTTGGGATGTTTCCAAGCTTCTCATCTAATAAAGAATCTGATTTGCCAAGTATCTCACTCGCGTATAGCGAAAAAACTAAAAAAGGAGTATATGAACTTCTGAAGCAAAACCCCATATCACCTCTGCATGAACCAGGTATATTGGTCTCTCCGCAATCTGTATACAGTGCGTGCAGTGACACGGTTGGTATGCTGAGATTTCACCAAAGGTTAAGGATGGTAATCTGAGAATGCATAGAGCCATACACAGAGATTGGGTTTGACCTTGTGATCCCTATAAGCAGTGTTGGAAAGAAGTAATAAGTCGCAGTGTGCAAAGGGTCTCTCACAGCTAAAACGTTTTGATATGGAATTCTGGAATAGGGGTCTTTCAGTAGCTTTCAGTGTGAAGGTTCCAAAAAAGAGGGTCTTTCCGTGAGACTGGGGGAAAAATCAGACCAAAAAGGGGGCCATTCAGTGAGACTGGGGAAAATTTTGTGTCAAGATACCCGGTATAAAATTTGAAAATTTGAAAAAAAATGAAAAAATCGAAAAAAATATGAAAAAAATGGGGTCACTCAGTGAGAGATTATTCATTCATTCATTCATTCATTCATATTTTATTTCCATAAAAATCGAAGACATTACAAAAAAATATATAAAAACACGGTACATATGGAGGAAAAGGCTGGAAGACCAAAAAGGTCTGAAAGTTAGCCTTTCCCTGAAATCAAATGAAATTAACAAAATAAATCAACATTACATAACATAACCAAAAGACAAGGGAAGGGGAGAGGGGGGGTGCTCACGAAAAGATTAATTATATTTAGAGATCAGTTTTGTTTTGAATTGATTACGGAAATGTTTAACAGATTTTGAAGCTTTCAGATTTTTATCTAAAGAATTCCAAAGAATGGGACCTCTTGTACGTACAGCATGATCAGAAAAGACTTTCTTATTTTTGGTTAGATTTAGGTCATTTACATATCGTGTCTTGTAGTTATGTATGTCAGAATGTTCAGTAAAACAAAAAGGGGGTCATTGCGTGAGAGCGAGTTGAAAAATGGGGGTCAATGTCAATGTGGCCGCACATCCCCGTCAAGTGAGTGCGCCGGCCGGCCCCCGGACTAAATATCACATTAGTGTACTCAGAGAATGTAATGACACTTCGGCTCTTTATATGCACGGATCAAAACATTTCTTCAAATATTAATGGTCTCAAATCGTTCAACTCATTATAACAATTTAATCAGGAATAGTTTGCAATATCTAAGATGTTTCATTACCTATGTTACACAGTAAAACGTGTCAGTATCCACCCAGTACTATTCGATGTGTTTCCTATAGGCATTAAAATGTCCTAGATTGTACAATCTATTCTTTTTTTGGGTTGCTTATATCATTTTTGGATCAATTGTGACCTAAAATTATCAATCAATTGTGACCTAAAATTATCAATCTACTGTGTACTAAATAATGATTCCATGCAACAAACAGCAAGAAAGACAACACATTTTCTCAGGCTGCAATCAATATTTATTAAAGTATGTACTACATATTGTTGTCTTACTTTTTCTTTTGTGTGTTTTTTTTTTCAGTTCTCTCCTTAAGTTTTCTTTATATTTTTTAATATCGTTGTTTTTCCTTCAGTATTTCAGTGTGCATGGTGTGTACACTATTACTGTTTGCATGCTCCTGATGACACGCCTTCCCCCAGCTCTGCGATCCATTTTGCTGCCTTGTCCCTTTCTGATGCCTTGTCCCATGCATGAAATACCGGTCTCTATAATTACCATAAATCAAACAATTGCAGGGATGAAGAAGATGCAAATTTAGTAAAGTTGTTGTTAAAGTTGTTGTCAACTTTGTCCTGGTATTTCGAGCCAAAGGCATGAAATGAAGAAACATGGCCCGGTCCTGCCGGTACGTCAATGCATGGGCTTGAATCCAGTCAAGTGAGGAATTCGGAAAGTTTGACAGAATTCCTATTTGCCACGAAAGTACATTCACAACAGAACATATAGAGGAATCCAAATTCACACATTCCTACACCTGACTAGCAGCCTTTAGTTGGGTAGCCGTCGGCTACAATGCACTCAAAATGTGAAATGATTCGGCCTTGGCGGAAATTTTAAACTGCATTCCATCACCCGTTTTACACCTTCCGCGAAAACACAGGTAAACAAAAGAAAGATTATAGTTTACAACACAATACAGTTCCCTTCGACAAAACACACAGCTGGTCCGTTCGCTGTTGAAGTGACATAATAATCGGATTAACTAAACGCGGTATCTATGCATTGATGTACTTGCAAACAAAAGGACTATGTATGAATATATGCGACGGGATTACCTGCGGAATTATCTCCATTATATATATTATTAGCTATTATTCAATTAACCCTCCTCGTCCTTGCATCTTCTCTAGGTGTTAGGCGGCTTTTATTTGCACAATTGAACGCTCAAAACACCAGGTTGGTGCTAGCGGCTACCCAAAGATGTCCGACCAAATCCTGACCATGACTTGGCTCGTTGGATTCCTCTATACGCAGTCCCTCGGATCGCGATGCCCAAACACTGGCGAGTAGGCTATTGGTGGTACATTTGTAAGAAAAAATCCCGGAGCTAGCATCATATGTATTATTCCCAACGCACTGAAGAGTCTATTGTTCTATTGTGTATGGGGGTCAATGTCAATGTGGCCGCACATCCCCGTCACCCATTTTTAGTGAGGGCGCCGGCCGGCCCCCGGACTAAATATCACATTAGTGTACTCAGAGAATGTAATGACACTTCGGCTCTTTATATGCACGGATCAAAACATTTCTTCAAATATTAATGGTCTCAAATCGTTCAACTCATTATAACAATTTAATCAGGAATAGTTTGCAATATCTAAGATGTTTCATTACCTATGTTACACAGTAAAACGTGTCAGTATCCTTCCAGTACTATTCGATGTGTTTCCTGTAGGCATTAAAATGTCCTAGATTGTACAATCTATTCTTTTTTTGGGTTGCTTATATCATTTTTGGATCAATTGTGACCTAAAATTGTCAATCAATTGTGACCTAAAATTATCAATCTACTGTGTACTAAATAATGATTCCATGCAACAAACAGCAAGAAAGACAACACATTTTCTCAGGCTGCAATCAATATTTATTAAAGTATGTACTACATATTTTTGTCTTACTTTTTCTTTTGTGTTCTTTTTTTCAGTTCTCTCCTTAAGTTTTCTTTATATTTTTTAATATCGTTGTTTTTCCTTCAGTATTTCAGTGTGCATGGTGTGTACACTATTACTGTTTGTATGCTCCTGATGACACGCCTTCCCCCAGCTCTGCGATCCATTTTGCTGCCTTGTCCCTTTCTGATGCCTTGTCCCATGCATGAAATACCGGTCTCTATAATTACCATAAATCAAACAATTGCAGGGATAAAGAAGATGCAAATTTAGTAAAGTTGTTGTCAACTTTGTCCTCGTATTTCGAGCCAAAGGCATGATATGAAGAAACATGGCCCGGTCCTGCCGGTGCGTCATTGCATGGGGCTTGAATCCAGTCAAGTGAGGAATTCGGAAAGTTTGACAGAATTCCTATTTGCCACGAAAGTACATTCACAACAGAACATATAGAGGAATCCAAATTCACACATTCCTACACCTGACTAGCAGCCTTTAGTTGGGTAGCCGTCGGCTACAATGCACTCAAAATGTGAAATGATTCGGCCTTGGCGGAAATTTTAAACTGCATTCCATCACCCGTTTTACACCTTCCGCAAAAACACAGGTAGACAAAAGAAAGATTAAAGTTTACAACACAATACAGTTCCCTTCGACAAAACACACAGCTGGTCTGTTCGCTGTTGAAGTGACATAATAATCGGATTAACTAAACGCGGTATCTGTGTATTGATGTACTTGCAAACAAAAGGACTATGTATGAATAGATGCGACGGGATTACCTGCGGAATTATCTCCATTATATATATTATTAGCTATTATTCTATTAACCTTCCTCGTCCTTACATCTTCTCTAGGTGTTAGGCGGCTTTTATTTGCACAATTGGACGCTCAAAACACCAGGTTGGTGCTAGCGGCTACCCAAAGATGTCCGACCAAATCCTGACCATGACTTGGCTCGTTGGATTCGTCTATACGCAGTCGAGTCCCTCGGATCGCGATGCCCAAACACTGGCGAGTAGGCTATTGGTGGTACATTTGTAGGAAAAAATCCCGGAGCTAGCATCATATGTATTATTCCCAACGCACTGAAGAGTGTATTGTTTTATTGTGTCCGATTTGAGCGCTGACACATTGGAAAATGTTGCCAATCAATATTAATGAAGTCGTGCGATCGACACCTACAACTGTTCAATTGGGCGACTTTATTGTTAGGTGCTTTTATTCATACATTGGGCGTATCGAGCTGTATCGGTTGGTCCGCAATTATATTTAATATAGTATTATAGGCCTACAAGTATGATTTGCTTTGCTTTATTGATTGATTCAGAAATAGTATGGCTATATGCTTCTCGAGTTATCAGCAAATATATCACATTTGAGGTCCAGGGTAGACTCCTATATACGCGATGCTCATGTAAAATACTATGGTAGGCCTATACATAATAAAACACGATGTGGACCGCGGCTAATGTCCTTAAAAATACTACAGTAGGAGTGATATCATAATTACTTCAAATCCTTATATGTAGACCTATTGGCAAACAATGTAGACAACTTACTTGTGTAGATTCTTATATCCGCCACACAGAGCGCACACTTTGCCTATGCTGCTGAACTGTCCGTAGTGAAATGGTAGAGCAAAGCGTGTTCACTGAGTATAATCAATTTGGGCGCTGCAATAGGTTTGTATTGTAGGTGAACCTCTGTTTTGTGTGCATGCGACAACTCACGCACACCCTTGGGATGGACTAGTACAAAATGTACCTCTCCTTCGTACAGGCGCTTTTACGTGACTTTCGTTTCATCACTTATTGACAGTAGCCTGCCTATTATAGCGCTAATACGCTGGTCAGGTCAGTTACCGATTTAATGGCGGAAGCCCTTTGTCTCGAACAAAAGGTACCTCTCGATGAATAGCGTGTCGGGAACTCCAATTGGCACAAAGGAACAATAAGCGTTACATAATCTATTTCCTCTCCTTCCTATATAAACTCCTTGATTACTCCCATCAATCAAGGCGGAGAAGTTCTCATCCAAAAGTTTAAACATTTGATAAGTCATCTGACGTTACTAGCCTTGCGGGGCTTTTCTAAAATTGGACCTACGCCACAAAGTTGCCACACACGTCGCTGTCGCTTCCTCTTATTTGTTTTAATACCATAGTCCATAAGCTGGTGCGAGCATATGAGTGAGTACATGACATACCATTTATACACAAACACGCCAGAAGAGGATTGAATATGTTATTTAGGCCAAAAGTAAGTCTGTCTCCGACACCCGCGAGCATTGCTCCAATTAACGCATAGCGCTACGCGTTGGCCGCAAAATTTACTTTTCCCCATATGTTCAATGTTTGTTTTGTTGGGGTTTTTTGTGATAACTTCATCGCGATCCAATGTTGTCATTTTTGCAGTTTTTTTTTTTTTTTTTTTTGTTGGGTACACATTTTTTGCCATGATTGTAAAAGAGACAAACACAACTTAACTATTCATTGTATATTATGATGTTTCTGATTTTGAATATCACACAGTACTACATAAACATTGTGCCTTGACTGTAAAAAAAAAGCATAACACTTTACTCGGGGAGCTAGAGGCACGTCCTGTACATCCCCAGGACTAAACCAAACCAACTTTTTTAGGTTCCTGAGATGACCCCAAAACATAATCAGGATGTTCCCCAAAATATAAACTGACCCCAAGTGGGTTTTTCCAAGATGGCGTCCAAAATGGCCCCCAAATGCAGGACTATAAATGACCATATATGAATACTATTTCTGAATCAATCAAACAAACCTTTTTAGCTTAAAAAGTAGGTAATGGTGAATCCAACGGACGAGGACACAAAACACATCAAGGATCAATAAATGATACAAGAGGATACCTTGAATATATGAACAACTGGAAAGAAAAAAAGCAAGGTACACCAACTCGATTTCAGGCAATTTGTCCTAAAACAAAATCTGTCCTGTCCTGTTAAGATACTTTTATATGGATATAATTATACATTCCCTGTTTTGTCCCATAACTTTCAACCTGCATGGTTTTGCTTTCTGGTGTTTGTATTTAAAACCACTCATTTAGGATAAATTATGCATGCATTCCAATCTTAAACTAGCATAAATTAAAAGCAGTTTTGTGGACACCCTCTGGATTAGTTGGAAAGGCAAAACTGTATGGAAAACAAGTGAGTTTTTCTTGGAATTTTACTATGAAAACTTTTAAATTTGAATTCTTGATGAATCTCTCCAATAAGATCAGGGGTGTGAGAGTTCAGCTTTTTTATTGCCAAAAGTTATCTTTTATTTTCAGCCCCTATTTGGCGTTTTTACCCTGAATTAAACACTGTTTTTTTAGGCCTATATTGGTTGTTTGGTTTTTGTCTACTTATGTGCTCAGTGATTTTCATCACTTGTTCTAGTACACTTTTTTTTCTTCTAATGCCTATTTTGTTCCCCCACTACGTACTGCCTAGTCTGTATTTTACTTGTTCCCCCACGTCAAGTTGGTGTACCTTGCTTTTTTTCTTTCCTTTTAGCTTAATTAAAGAGCCCAGCATAAACTCAAGTTGATATAAAGGATAAAACGTCCCAAAAGTCAGTGTGTTTTCAAAATGGTGCCCAAAATGGCCGCCAAATGCAGGTAATCACTATAAATAAAAAGTTCTAGATTTATTCCAATCGTTGGTATCATTGATCAAAAAAGTTTGCATGCCTTGGACCGAGGTGCCCGTTGTCCAATTCTACCAGTCTCTTTGGCAGAGGTTACTGTATCATTCTTGTCTGTCACATGTTTCGGTTCGGATGCAGAGACATCTTCCATTTTGATAGTGTTTCCATTACCAGAAGCAAAACTATAATGATAAAGAAACGATTAAATCAGTTGAATATGTTAATAATCACCTCCATCTCTCCTAGCCTCCCTCCTAATACTCACTCATTCACCCCGTCACTCACTCACCCACCCACCCCTTCAGTCACTAACTCACGCACTTATTCAGTCACCCCTCACTCACGTACAAGGCTCCTCTTACTCCCCACTCACCATGCTCACACCACTACATCCCACTAGTTACATTCCTTTTTGAAACGTTTGCCTTTAATTAAAGGCTGATATTGATTTGAAAGAAATGTCGATGACATTTTTTAACGATCCTCTACTTATAAAGTATTATTATTATGGCATGTTTCCAAAATGCGTTTGTGGAATCTTATAATATTCTTAAAATTTTCTTAAAAGAAACTGCCCGCTTTTTAGTGTACGAAGTGCGTTGTATATACCTTTTGTGTCCGGCTTGTTTTGTTAATGTAGCATCCAGAAAGACCATTGCCATTTTGGTCGCAGCAGCTACCAACCAATGGTGTTCACCAATTTCCACAACGTCGCAAAACTTGATTTGAGATTGGCAGTCAAACGAGGTCACAAGTTTGCCACTTGCAACATGCCATATCTTCAAGGTACAATCCCGAGAGCTTGTCAAGAGATACTCGCCATTTGAGAGAAGTTTGGCAACCTGGACAGCGTGATGGTGGCCCTCCAAGTACCTGTCAATAAAACCGTGTTAAGATATGGCTTGGTTAGGCCTGTAAACGTAAACATGGTAAACCTGACCATTTAGGAATAGGTTTGAGAGGCCTCATGTCACAGGGGAAAGTGCCCAAAGTTGTCAAAATAGTATAAATTTACTCAAAGTTTCACAAAGTTGCATAAACATTCTCAAAATTGCGTAAAATAAAGTTGCTTAACATTGTATCAAAATTGACTGATGTTGTGTTTTCAAAAGTTTTTAAAATTACTCAAAATGGCGCCACCCTGCGAACAAGGGGTCAAAGTTAGCGTAGGTTGCTATCATTGTCACTAAGTTGCCGAATATTGCCCAAACTAGGCAGGCAATGCCAGGCAGCTTTCTGCAATTTTGCGCAACATTATAAAAAGTTGTGAAACGTCAGTCATTTTGGGGCAATTTCCCCTGTGACAAGTGGCCTTTTGGGATAAGCAGACGATTTTGAGCAATAATGATACTTAGCTCTACTTGGTGTTAAAAATAGCATAATTGAGATTAGGATCATTGTTAGTTTCAAATAAGGATATTACAGTTGCCGTAGATACTAAAAATAATAATGTTTCTTTCTGAAAAAGTCAGGAAACATTGGGCAACTTAAGTCATCTGGTCATGAATCCTTTTAAGGTACTTTATTTTTACTATCTACGTGATCCTCAAACAATGTCTCTCATGCTCTTGTAACTCAGCAGAATATGCAGCGTGGATCGCATGTGGAGAAGAGATTTTTTTTATCATAAAGTTACCAATCTTGTTTTTATAAAACGATAGGTACGATTTCCGAATCTGCATAATATTTTGTTTTACGTCACAAGTTCTTTCTTATTATAGTCCATAATTCTACTATAAATAGTAAATTATCCAAGTGTTTTAAATAATAATAATAATAATAATAATAATAATAACACTAATAGGCATAATAATAATAATAATAATAATAATAATAATAATAATAATAATAATAATAATAATAATAATAATAATAATAATAATAGTTTTGTGAACACCTCTCACCTACTTGACCCTTGACCTTGGGCCTGGAAATCCCACATGTAAAGCTGCTTCTTGCCCCTGAACAAACCGCAAATTAGATGCTTGTCATCCATGGTAAACACCAGACATACGACGGTATCGTCACTCAGGTGAGATGTACTAATCTGCCGACCTATACGTTCGGCTTCTAAACACCACACAGCCACCGTACCATCTTTGCTTCCCGTCGCAAGATATCTATTATTCCTTGAAATTGCGAGGCATTCTATCTTAGTGTTAAGAGATACAGTCTGACAACATTCACCACTGTCGTAACTCCAGATTTTTTGCACACCCTTCTTGCACGCAGTAACAACAAGATTCGATTCCTCTTTCTTTGTCACTGCAACTGTGGTGATGTCGTCATCATGACCTGCAAATACGACTTGCGGTGAGGTGATAGGCTCTGATAGACTTACATTCCATAACTTGGCCTCAGATCCTCCTGCAGATATCAACTCCATTGAAGCACCCCAACATAGATGCGTGATGGGATTTGTATGAGCGATGTAAGACCAAACTTCTTCGCCATTTAGCAGATTCCAGCAATGAATTTGACCTTTGCTATCTCCGCCTAAAATATAGTCTTTGCCTGGCCAGGTAAGGAGACATTTGCTCTCTATTTTGATGTCATGGAAACATCTCCCATCATTTGCATTCCAAACTTTGGTTACTCCTTTCAACGCACTGGTAGTGACATAACGACCAGATGTGGCGACAGCTATGCATCTTGGCGGTCCTTCATCATGTCGAGATAAGCTTGATGGCTGAAAGATGCAAAAGATGACAAAGGTTAGCCAGTATCAGAAGCGATAATCGTCAATATAAACGTGACAATGAACAAAATGGTATAAGACAATTCCTGTATTCATGAGAGCACACACCCCCACGCTACACATACACACCCTACATCATCATGAAACATTCCAATCAAGTACTACAGTTTTAGCACTTTGTGTGTTATTACGTGTGACAATTTGGTGTCGCATGATTTTAATTAAATCATAGTGTACATTGTTACAGCCATTTTCATGATTATAGGCAACGAAATATCACTACTGCAATCTTGGAAATAAGTACTTGGAACGCTTGGCACACTCTGCCGTAAATTCCGTGCAGAATTTCTGATGATCATGGAAATGACGTATATTGTGCTTGGGAACAAACATGACATCTACAACAATGATTTACCCTATCCCCCCTCCCCATCAATCAATGTTGGACACATTGGGAAACCACTGAAGACATTGGCATTTCTCAACATTGCACGGGGAAGGGGTGACAGTTTTCCGTTATTTACATACAAGCATTCCAAGACTTATTTCCAAGATTGTAGTTAAGATAAATCATTAATTTGTTTTTCAGCGCGCCACGAACGCCAAAAACGTGAACATTTATATTTTTTGGACGATCACTCGTTACAGTCGTTCTTGCGTAGATAAACATTAATAACATGAGCTGAAACAAGTATTGATCTTTCTCAACGATTCTTACCATGACTTGTGTTGGCAACCATATCTTCACCGTCTTGTCGTTACAAGCCGATATCACTCTCATCCCATGGGTTCCATCTACCACTGTCACATCTGATATCCACGATGAATGCCCTTCAAGAGTATTCATCAGCGTCCCTGTGGCTGTATTCCACACCTTTAGTTTGTCATCCTTGCTACCAGATACGATCATCTCATCATTGTCGTCACAGTTTGGTATAAAGGTCATACACGTTATAGCGCCATCGTGACCTGAGAGAGTAAACAGAGCAGATCCATTGGAGAGTTCCCATACTCGTAATGTTGCATCCAGAGATCCTGATATGAGTTGATATTTAGAGTTGATCAACAGTTTGGTTACTGACTTCTTGTGTCCAGTGAGAAGTAACCTTGGTTGTTCTGAATCGTGTTCAAGTTGCCAGACACGAATGACACCATCTGAACAACCTGCTATGATCTCTTGTTCATCCGATGTGAGAATGGAACTGGTGACTAGGTCAGAATTACCTTTGGTTGCTGGACATTCCCAAATTGTTCGTTTTGTCTCGAGGTCAATGATATGAATATTGGCATCAGCTCTTACAGCAACTACGTGAGATGACGCATTACAAAGGAACACATGCGGAATTGAACTAGTTCCAGGGAGTTCTAGTTGTAATATATTACTGCCATCGGTTATATTCCACACATACACTCGATTGCCGTTCATTGATCCAGCCATGATCAATCCATCAGTTGTTTTAACATCTGTTAGTATTAATGAGTTGTCTATCTCTATTTTGTTCAAGCATTCTCCATTGGTCAGATCAAATATGCCTAAACTTCTGTGCGCTAGGATCAAGTATCGATCATCATTGGATATAGCCATAGCTAAATGTCCCTTTAGGTTTGGGACAGAGTTATTCATATGAATAGTTTGTATCACTTCCCAAGTGGCACTATCCCACACGTTTGCCATGATATGCCCCTGGGAATCTTCACAAGCTGATACCAGATACTTGTTTGATCGCGTGCAAGCAACTTTTAACACTCGAGTTGGATGTCCTGCTAAAGTGACTCGCATTGGTCCACCGGGTGGCATGAGACAGGTGGAACGAGGGCTCATTAAAGGCATGGAGATTCCGTCGACCCAATTCTTTGCTTGGTTCAGTAACTTATCAAGTTTATGGAAATCTTGCCGAGTGTCAGAAAGTCTTCCAATAAGTTGTCCAGCAAGGGTGAATGGATCCGATTTTAAATTGCTACTTGCCAGGTACATCATCTCTTCAAGTTTATTCATTTCTACAGTGAACTGAGGCTCACGTACTTCATCTGAAGTGTTTTGGAAATCCGACATCAGCTCAAGAAATGAAAATGCACGGAGCTTTGTAAGTAGCCAGTTGAAATTGAAAAGAACCTGATCCGCAAGAACATCGTCCATTGATGCTTCGGCCAAATGGTAAGGTAATTCTTGCAACTTTCTGAGATTGAATACATCGTCACCAAACACGAGTGGTTGCAGAGAAGTGTGACGATCTGCGTTATCAAACGCCTTTCCCCTAGCGGTGAGGGTTATGGGTGTTATAGTACCTTTACTGAATTCACCGAGAAACATCTTCGCCAGAAGTTGGTGTCTTTTCTTTTTGATTGCACCCGAGCTTAGATATCGATCTTGTGCTGCCTCCCAGAATTGGCGATGATACCAGGCGATTACTGTCTTACCACCTGCCTGACGTTCAGCAATTACCTCTTTGATATCATAGTAGATACGTTTCCATAGCGACGCCGGGATGCGGACCACAGTCTCATCGGGTGGGTCCCAATATTGGTACACATCATTAAGAACTTCATCATCACATGATAAAACGTCTTCTAGTTCCACCTGTGTTCGTCCATTCTTTGCTGCTGTTAGATAGCCCAGTGCGTGAGACACTAATATTGGACCGTGCTTACGTTCCAAGTCTTCAAAGAGACTTGTAATTGCAATGCGAACATCAGATGGAAGTTGGCTTTCATCTATCTCGTCATATGATCTCCATTTACTACATTTCTCACACAGAAGCTTCAGAAATATTGGCCGTGGGCATTTCTGGAAGGCATTGGTCACAGCGTCCATCTGCTTCTCGGTGAGGGTTCGTTTCATCTCTTCTAACCACCCGTGTACAATCTCAACTCCAGTATCACGTGGTAGTAGTTGTGTTTCAAAGTAGCATTCTTCGTCTAACAACGTCTCTTTTAATTTATCCAGGCAACCATACAGCTTTGGTAGCATCGATACAGCAATGTGAACGTTCTTGTGAAAGTTCTTTGGTAACCAATGCATTGAATGAGCATCATTTTGTGATATCAGTTGATCGACACTGTCGAGCAGAAGAAACAGAGGCTTCTCGCTGTTCGGAAGGGTGTTCAGAAGATGACGGAAGTGTTGTACAAGCTTAGTGAAGTCCTCCAAAATATCTGCAGATGGTTGCTCAACTCCGTATGCATAGCAAATCTAATATGGGTATAATTATAAAGAAATAGATTATAATGTTTAATTTTAATTAAATCATATTATCTGTATAATAAAGAAAACATACAAAATGTACAAAACCCAAGAAGAAAAGATATCCATACCAATCTCAGGCATGGAAAACACAAAAACAAACAGAAAGTACGAGAAACAACGAGGAAAATACAGGTCTGACACTTTCGAAGTAAGGGGCATTTGGTTAGAGCAAAATGTGAAAAATAAGGGGGTCATTGGCCATGGGTGAGAACATAATTTTGGGCATTCGGGGTGAGCAATATGTAACAAATAATGGGGTAATTGTGTGAGCCAAAATAAGAGGCATTGGGACGGTGCGAACAGTAAGTCTTTTAGAATAGTCTTTTAGCAAGATTCAAAATAGTCCCACAGAAGCCTCGAACATTGAATTTCTAGGTCTAAATGGCTTTTATTATTTCAAAATAAGTAACAAAATCCGTGATAAGTTGCTGTTCAAATAGAGAAATAAGGGTGGAATGTAATTAAAAAAAATAAGGGGTCTTTAGGGGGTAGGGCATGTGTGCCTAAATATATGGGGTATTTGGGTCCTCGTGCTGCTAAAAAGGGGGACTTAACAGCCCTACATACGCGTCACCTCCAAAGTGGGAGTGCCCCCACATCATCTCGGGTTCAAAGTTGTGAAAAACACAGATACTCATTAGAAGAATTTTTTGACTTCAACACTACTTAAAATTTGATCGCTTACCGGGAGCGCTTTCACAGTACC
Organism: Amphiura filiformis; assembly: GCF_039555335.1. Lineage (NCBI taxonomy): Eukaryota > Metazoa > Echinodermata > Ophiuroidea > Amphilepidida > Amphiuridae > Amphiura > Amphiura filiformis. The sequence continues at coordinate 44,178,118 of NC_092633.1, read as the reverse complement.
AACTGCGTCCTCAGCCGGATGTTATGGCTCTGATGATTTATGGCTTGTTGACAACCTTCGATGACGTCACACTAGAAGCAGATGACGTCAAAGGTGTTGTCCTCGTCCCCCTGGTGGTCTTGGGTATGAGTAGGTTGTCCCAGACTGGATCTAAGTCCAGTCCAGTGTCTCTGTTCAAGTTTGGTCCTTTTTTCCTGATGTGAATGGCCTCTAGGACTCTTCTGGAAAATTCTTTGGGTTCTTTTTCCAGCACATTTACGTTTCCCCAGTCTATTTGATGGGAGTTATTACTCCTGGAGATATGCTCATGTACTGCAGATTTGGAACCGGCAGCCTTTGATTTATGTTCAGATAGCCGTTTTTCCAACTTTCTACCTGTTTCACCAATGTACATGACATCACAATCTAAACAGGAGATTTCGTAGACGGTCCCTGACTGTTTGAATTTGTCTACTTTGTCTTTCGGTGACACAAGTGTTTGCCGGAGTGTGCGGTATGGTTTGAAAGCTGTGGGAACACCTGCTGTTTTAAATGCTCGGCGAAGCTGCTCCGAAGTTCCTTCCAAATAAGGTAGAGTTATTGTGAACCCCTTGGAAGTTTCACTTTCTGGATCGTCCTGTGAAGCTGGTTTTCCACGCTTCTCCTGGGCTCTGAAAAAGGTCCAGTCGCGATAACCGCAGTTTCGGAGCGCTCCTTTCACGTGTTCAATTTCCTCCGCTCTATCCTCCGGATCCGTAACAATTTCACTCCTATATAACAATGTCTTGATCACACTTAATTTATGCTCCAGTGGGTGGTGTGATGCGAAACTAAGATGCTGGTCAGTGTGAGTTGGTTTTCTAAAGATCTTGATCTTCACACTGCCATCGCTAGCCCGCACGATCAGAGTGTCTAGGAAAGGAAGTTGCCCGTCTTCCTCTTCCTCTCTGGTAAACTTAATGTTGACGTCTTGCGGATTTATGTGTTCTGTAAATTCATCCACGTGCGAAGTTTTTATAACGCAGAATGTGTCGTCGACATAGCGAACCCACATGCGCGGTGGATGAGGAGCGGATGACAAAGCTCGCTTTTCAAAATACTCCATATACGCGTTAGCCACCAGGGGACTACAAGGACTGCCCATTGCACATCCATCCTTCTGTTGGTAGTATTTCTCTCTGAACACAAAATATGTCGTGCTTAAGCAAAAGTTCAAGAGATTAATGATGTCATCCACCTCTAGATTTTCCGCTGTCCCTACTTTCCAGGTTTCGTCATTTTCCAACAAACTGCGAACAACGACGAGGGCTTCTTTCACCGGGATAGAAGTGAACAATGCCGACACGTCAAAGGACACTATGGACTCATCAGGCTCTACTTTTAAGTCTTTGATCTGGTTGACAAAGGCCTGAGAATTAATGATGTGATGTTCCGTTTTTCCTATCAAAGGTGATATAATGTCCGCAACAAATCGCGCAAGATTATAGGTCACCGCACCGATACTTGACACGATGGGTCTTAATGGTGCCTCGGCTTTATGTATTTTTATGAGACCATAAAATCAACATCAGCTACGGTAGGATGTAAGTCCCAATATGTCTTGCTAGTTATCGCACCTGTTTCTTTGAGTTCTTTTAGCAACTTGATAAGTCTGTTTTGAAATTTCTGAGTGGGGTCTTTTTTCAGATTCTCATAGACACTTTCATCTTGTAGTAGAGCTAAAGCTTTCTCTTCATACACTGAATTGTCTATCACAACAGTTGCTCTTCCCTTATCAGCTGGCAAGATTTGGATGCTTGTGTCTTTCTTTAGAGATTCAACCGCCGATCGCTCTGCCTTATTGATATTGCTTACCGGGGGTTTAGCATTGTTTGCAATGTTCACAACACGAGCACGTAATTCAGCCGCTTTATCGTTTGCAATTTGTTTACATGCACTTTCAGTGGCAACTACAATGTCATTGATGGGCAAACTTTCTGGACTTACCGCGAAATTAAGACCGCGTTCTAACACATTAACTTCCGGCTGCGTAAGCTTCCTAGATGACAAATTCACCACCCACTTGTCTTTACTCCTCTTATCCGCTGTAATACCGTCTTTACCCAAATTATCGGCGTTCTCTTTCTCTGTTTTTAAACGTCCAAACTTCCGAATTTGGCGATTCTTTACCAGGTCATGTTCTCGCTTCTGCGCATGGGCGATGAACTCCGAGACTCTCAACCATGCTGTTTCCGGTAATAAACCGCGTAATTTGGTTTCTAATTCTTGATGTTTTTGCTTTAAAATATCCAAAGTAAAATTATTTTGCCGTATCCGCTCATTGAGTAAAGGTCTTTGTGCTTTTTGGATGATATTTCTCGCACGAAATCCTTTTACTTCCGGGGTCGGCAGACGAAGATATTTTGGTGTCACACGATTATTAAAGCACGTCAGGTTAAATCGTAAATGATTCTTGAACCGAGCGAGTTTGAGTGATGTTTTTTCAAACTGTCTAACAAGCCGAAGGCAATCACTGCCGAATTCAGTCTTGATATAAAATTGTATATTCATACGTAGTGGTATAAATTAAATTAGAAGAATTTTTTGACTTCAACACTACTTAAAATTTGATCGCTTACCGGGAGCGCTTTCACAGTACCAACTGCGTCCTCAGCCGGATGTTATGGCTCTGATGATTTATGGCTTGTTGACAACAGATACTCATTATGTTGAGTATCTGGTGTTGTATGGCATGCGATTTGGTCGAATTATCATCGCTAGCGTCTTGAAAAGAGACCGGCAAAACTGTTCCGAAAATATAGGTGAAATTCATGCCGCACACCGCCTATATATGTGGTAAAAGTAACATACCTGTCTACAAACACTACTAAGCGTTTCCTGGATGGATGAACTGCTGACAGATGTTCCTAGAAACCTGAATATCACCACACCTGAATCACCCAGCCATTGTCGTGCATGTTTAGCGATCATTGCCATTATGGTAGTCTTCCCTGATCCGGAAACACCGTGAACCACCAGAGGCTTTCCTGTGTGTCGTGAAAGATAGTCGGTGGTTTCTTTCAGGATATCTTCACGGCCGCGGATTACGCTGTGCAAAAAGAAAACCACATTTTTGAGTATTTCTAAGTTCATAATAACGTCCGTACTTTGCGCGAGCGTGGTCTACTGGTTAGATAACTCGATTCTGGTTCATGAGGTCGTAGGTTCAATTCCCGGCGGTGGTAATTTATGGGTATTGACTTAGGGAAAAAAGGACTGATTCAATTGACAACACCTATATATTAAGATCCAACTTCCGCTCTCCCCAAGGTGCATTTGGAATTGGGTAAATGAACCAAGAGAGTATACCTCGTCCTTCGGAGGGGACATTATACCGTCGGTCCAATTTACAGCTTTACCTATACCTATAACTTTCTGTCCTTGAAAAAATAACCCTTTATGTACTTTCGCTAAATATCAAGTAGTGTCATTTTCTCATTTTTCCCCATTGAATTCTGGGCGCAACGATCCCGGAACAACCGCTAGCTATAGGTGGCAGCACACGACGAAAGCTTTGATGGAACACCTTAATTACTTTCATATGGAAAAACCAGGTAATGCTCTGAGATGCCCGAGATATCTATGATGTAGCCACAATTTTGACATTGTAGCGCATGGAATGCCTTAGAATGGTTTCAAAAGGGTTGGAAACGCTGATAAATATACGAAACAGCATAGATCTGGGCCAAAAAGTGCATTTAATCGACAGATCTAATAGACCCGTGACGTCTGCTGCGTGACGCCACGGGTCCATGTACAGGTAGCCGGGTATACATGTAGCCCCCTTCATCTGGCCAGACGCCACCAACGGCATCTATCTCTAGTTCCGAAAAACTCTGGGTAAACCTTCTGAAGTAGTAAAACATGATGGGTAAAATGTCTAGAAATAAGGATCATCTAGAAAAGGAAATTGAACCAACATAGTTGAAATAAAAATATCTTCGAATTATTTAATCAAAAAACCAATAATATAAACTAAATACCTGCACTTTTTGGCACAAAAGGACGCATGATGTAGCATTTCTTCATACAGCTGAGCAGTAGCGTGATTTTGGACCTTGGATCTTTTTTCCAGACTCCTATCTATCATTTCCTTCATGCTTCTTCTAAACGTCTCACAGAAATCATCTAAGTACTTGGCGTGTTCTGTAATACTGGGATCAAAACCATTTGGAGACCATTGTATACTGAATCTATGTAGCTTTCCTTTGCCAATCACTTCGGTTTTCAAGTTTTGAAGAAGTCTTTGAGCTTCTGTATCAATTGTCCTATACGTATAAGAAAAATAAACAACGTGAATTAATGAACTCGCAAAATATTCTTGAACTGTTGACGCACTTTTATATTATAAGCCAGGAGTGACCAACCTGTGGACCGTCCGCGGCCCACGTGCCGCGAGTGTCCATCAATAATGTCCAATGCCGATGCGGCCCGCAAAGTCAATATAAATATAATGAATAAATAAGAAGTTTGTTGTTATACAGCCACTGTATGTGACTACAAAATTTTCATCCCTGCTCTACATGCTGTAAGCCATGTTCCACAGCTTCATCATTCCTATATCTTCGTGTCAAAAATTGCCATGATAGTACGGCGAATACTCTCGTTTTTCAACAGCTACGCATGGCGATTTTGTTCGAGATAGGCCGAGCGACTCAGGCTAAGCATACCATTTACACAATATGACTATCATATGAGATACCACAGAGTTTCTATTCTACACATTATTACGATTTGCGCATGCTCAGTACCGCATATGATGTTGCTATTACAAGAAAATTCGATTTGTTGTCAGGTAAAACCCAGGTTTTGTTTCCAATACACTAACTTGAAATGCAATACACCAATTAGCGGCGATTGCTGTTTGCTGTGGATATATTTTACTGCATTTTATCCGTAACGATTTTTAAATCGTTCATCAAAATTGTGATATATTTAACTGAGAATTGCAATTATATAAAGGAACACGTTTAGTCCATTCAGCTAAGATCCAGGTGCTTGTATAGAATATTGAATCACAAGTCTATAACACAATGCATATGTAAACTTTCTTTATCTGTGTCAATAATAGAATATTGATTTCAATAGAATTGAATACCTTTTGAGTTTGTACTTTACCACTGAGCGATCTAGCGATCGATTTCTAGCCAATCAGATAGGACTCCTTTTCTTGCGTTCGGTGAAATACCAATCGCCCGTCGCTCACCATGCAACGGAGTATGGAAAAAATATTTATAATACAAGGTGTTGACACTGTGTGTTCTTACCCGTTCTCCGTAACATCCAGCATTTTAGGGGTGATTGGACTCTCCAGATGATTCTCTATCCCTTGAATATCTCGAAAGAAGAAAAGATTATTGTCAGATCCACTACCACCGATAGCTTGGCGTACCTCATCCTCTGTCACTGTATGGTATAAAACGAAGAGATTTTATTTGAGGTTACATGTATAGATGAGTTGACTTCTGACGTCATTGCCTGGCAGTATGGGTATAGGCATCGTCACAATTTCCATTGTGTTTTGCCCGGGCAGTATGCGCGCGCAATTGAACAGTGTACTGGTTGTACGCAGTTCGCTCAAGCATATCGATATACCAGTCTCTTGCCTTTGTTGATAAACATTGAGGTCAACTCATCTATACGACAGTAATGCAATTCTTGTTACGTTATTGGGCTACGGTATTTCAGTTGAAATCCACACACCCCTTGGAAGACATGACCTTCTCCCACAGAAGGGGTGTAGATTTCAAGTTGAGTCACCCTTACATGTAACCCCACTTGAACATATGAAAAGGTTTGACTACAAAATCGATTATCTTATAATTGAATACCTGAGTGGAAAAAGGGCCCAACTCCAATTTTTTACAAAAATGAGTTAGACCCAGCATTTTATTGCCAGCAGACAGTTCTTCCTTGTGTGTGAAAGTGAGCCAAAATCCACTCTCTAAATAGTCTTCCACGTACATTTAATCATGGTTTTCATGGAAGAAAGGCCCAACTCCATGGAGTTGGGCCCTTCTTCCACAAATATTGGGTTAAATAGGAATTTTGTTCATCCATGAAATCTGCTTTTCACTACAATAAACCCCAATATGTGTAATAATTTTGCTATTCAATTAATACTTAAATTTGATGATATTTATCAAAAGAGTTCCTACCCTTTTCAACAGTATTAGGATTTAGTCACACTTGCTGGTCTTGATATGTCGTGCCCATGGGTCACGTGCGTATTTATAAATACGTATTTATAAATATAGTCGACGCATACTGGTAGAGGTAGGTAATTGCGTAACAATCTATAGGAAAATGAAAAAACACTTGCTGCTCTTACCGGAAAAGTGATACTTGTGCATATCCTCCTTGGAGTATACACCTGCTTCTACCGCACAATCCGCAGCTTTACGCAAAATACACTGTAACTTTTTAAAGATCTCCCACCAGAGAGTTCGATCCTGTTTTCGTTTTTCCGGTTCATCTTCATTGTAATAATCCTTGAGATTAGTCGTGATTGGCTGAAGAACATGTACAGGTGGAACTGCGTTAGCATCTTGACGGAACCAATCGTCCATCAGTTGCTGTTCATCAGCGGTAAGTTGTTGTCTTACAAGACCTAATAGCGTTTCGTATTCCTCTGATGGTATAGTTGATGGTATTGGTCGGTAGCCATATTTGTTTCCAAGTATCGCCTAAACAAAAAAAGGCACAAATTATTGCAGTGAATAATTGAGTAACTCTTCAGGCTCGTAAAGCACAAAAAAAACCAAGAAGGGCACGAATGAGAAGGATGCTGAAAAGGAGAAGGGGAGAGGAATATAAACGAAGCAAATGAGGGAGGATGAGGAAGAGAAGGAGAATTAGACAAGAGCAACATTAAAGTTCGCGTCGGGGTCGACATGAAGTTCTTACCAGTGTTTCTTGAATTTTCAAAATTAAAGTATGATCTCACAGACTCTGTTTATATAAACTCCTCAAAATATTTTTTTCTGAACGGTTACTATAGCCTACCAACTTATATAGAATATATCACAATCTAGACTCAAAGTGTAGGCTATAACTATTCTGGTGATTACTGATGGTATCTACGCAGTTTCTATACTCTTTAGACAGACAAAACAACGAACAGGCAAAGCAATCAAAAGAAAATCATGGATGAGCGCGAGCAATTACCACAAAACTTGGTCCCAGTGATATCCGTTTGCAATGTTGGATTTCCTGAAGACAGAGTTCTGACGTTAGATGATCTGATGTAGCTGTATCGCGAACACCCCATCGCATGTCGACCACTTCAAATTCTACTCCTCGGCCTTGGCAGTATCGCCTCAAGTCCGGAAACACTTCCTTCGTCAGTTTGTTTCTTTCTTGTACAGTATCTGGTTGGTAAAGAAATTATTCAAATTAAAGACGGTCTTTAAGGATTCTCCCATGTACTCTATATGTCGGTAAATTCCAGAAGGAGGTTGTTTTTAAGAGGAGCGTCCGCAGAAAAGTATGAACCATGAGGTAGCATTGGTAGTGGCACTTCCCTGCTTTGTAAATAATCACAGAAGTTCAAATAATATAATTTTCCCTCTTTATGATTGAAAAAAGTAACACATTTTTAAATTCAGAATGAGCCGGAGGTGGGATTCGAACTCGTGACCTTTGGGATATAAAACACCTGCTGCATGCTGCGTGTTACTAGTCAGCATGGTCAGTGCAGAAGTGAAGCGATATCTGATGGTTTGTGTATGATACGTTCTCACCAGCTTTATATCATTATCATTTTCAAGAGGGATAAACTGCGAATTTTAGTACGCGGACCCCAAATTTTCTTCTTTTTTTATTTTTATTTTTTTGAGATCACGTTTCTGGATGGGGGAGGGGGTCGGTCGGAAAACAAAACTAGTTACATTTATAACAGGACTCCATCGACCTTCGTCGCAGGTGACAAGAATGATTGTAGATGGCTCATGAGATCATAGGCCTACTAGTTTTCTTGTCTATATTGCCTTACTGTTCCACATGATTTCGTGCACTAAACATCTACATTCATTCTCGTCTCACTTGTGGCGACCTTCATGACTTTATTCCTACTCCACTTCATTACAACTGCCTTAGCGATGATTGTCTTTTTTAAAGACCATTCTTGTTAAAACAAAGCTTACTATCCGCAGCTCCATGAATTTGTGGTATTTTCAGCTTTTTAGATAAAAAATTAACGCATAAGAGGCGGACGTTGAAAAAAAAGGAAGCGAAGAATACTTTGATATAGCGGTAGACTGATAAGCAAGCAAAATGTTTTAACATTTTGCTTAAAATAATAAAATTAAAATAATATTAAAATAATAAAATCATTCACCTGTGAATGTCGAGCTGATAAATATTCTGACGGCATTGGAGGCCTGTGTTGGTAGATCGTCAATTTGGCCACAAACAATTGGCATAAATGCAGGAAACTCCTCGTCTTCCGCCATGATGTCGATATTTTAAGCATGAATGGTTCAATTAAACTGTAAAAAAACAACGTAAGGGTACAGAACGGAGATTAACTTAAATTCTGGCCTAGGCGATATGGGGCGATATCGACACAGATCTGCGTAGGATATAAATTCTACGTTTATAATTAAACCTATTGAAGTACTATCATTTCCATGACACGATATAGAAGCTTCAGGTTCTTTTAAAATATACAGGTAGGCCTATGAGATCGATAGAGTTGTCGGAGTAAAAATATCACGCCGACTGGGTTTAGGGTTACGTTTAATTTCGTCTTTTTAACCAGCTTCAATCATTCCTTACCTTGCAAATATATATTTTATAAGGTCCATCTCGCCATGAGATGCCTCGACGGTTTATCTGTGTGGTTGCTATGAACGCCATGTTGGTTTCAATCGAACTGTTTTCATGATATTTGTACATCGCATGCACTGCCATGCATGCCGTATAAACTGCATACGTTAATGAATAATGAATGGCAAATAATAAATGACCTTTTGCTGATCGATTATTTTGTTTGATCAGGGAATGGATAAATATGCAGGCGCGAGATACGATTTTGTTAAAATTGCGAACAAGCCTATAATACATGCTGCATTCCACGGTTTTAATATTACGCAAATTTAATTCCGTGGTTTTTAGTTTTTGAGCCGCGCTTAAAATTGTAATATTAGGGTTTTTTTTCGTTTTTTAAGATTAATTCTGCAGTTTCAATATTAAGGTGGCACGCAGGATCACTCAAAGTGGGGGATTTTTAAACATGGTTTTGTATTGTATCTTTTAAAATTAATGATGATATAGTACTAGGCCCTACATAAAAGTATACATTTACAGAAAGGAAATTATGCAAGGAATCCAACTAGCACGGCAGATGTTTGCAAAAATAAGTAGTTTTTGAGAAATCGTTTTAAAACGTTTTGTATGAAAACACACAACAACAATATTTTTAAAATGTTTTCGAAATGTCATTGTAAACTATTTTTGCAAACATTTTTGGCCAAATATTTTGCCAACACTTAAATAACATTATGTTAAAATATTTGCACCCAGCAAACACAGAAATGTTCTTAGAATGTTTTTTACAAAACGTTTTAATAACATTTAAATGTCGGGTTATTTAAAGGTCATGAAAACATTTAAAAAACGTTATTGTAAATATTTTGAGCAAACATTTTTTGCAAAATATTTTTTCAATCCCAAAATAACATTCTGTATAGAATGATTTGTACCCAGTTTTGAAAAATGTTTTCGGAATGTTATTAAAACGTTTTTATACCCTTTATATAACCCGACATTTAAATGTTTTCTGTAAAACATTTGTATTTGCTGTGCAGTAAATTACCAACAAATGTTATTTAAAGGGGGGTAACCCTATCGGTTTAGGATATGGATTCTCTTCAAACTTACATACAATGTCAAATATTGTCCCCTTTATCCATCTATGTGAGAAAACGGGAACAATTTCAGCATAAATGTGAATAATTAGGATAATTAGCAAGCCAATACACTGGTACGCGTGAATTGCATTCTGGTCAGGCATCCCGAAACAACGGCCGAGCGCATGTCCCGGTGGAAACAGGAAGTGTTCGCCTTGGCACTGAAAACCGGCTCGCCCTGTACACTTTTATACCCTCTATTCATACTGATTAATCTTAAAAACATTACATATCACTGCGCTCATTATCATTCTTGACAAGATAGCCCATGCTGTATTTACTTCGCTTAATTATTTCTTTATTTTTAGCTATATGATGCACATTTTCACATATTTATGATTTTTCTTTGTTTTATTTTGTAACTAATTTTTTTAATGGGGGGGAGGAGGTGCTCTCATAATTTTGTTTTCATATTCCTCGTATCATGCTTGACAATATAGGTCATGTTTCCTTATTTATTTCGCCTCTTATGTATTTCTTTATTTTTGTTTTTTGTTTTATATCATTATAGCGCCATCTATAGTTTGACATTAGGGGGCCTATTTGATGTATTTTTGCGGACGAATTGGTACTGGGGTGAAGCCTTCCGAATCTATTCCGATTTCATTCTATGACTACCCAAAACTCCCGTGTCGTGTAAAATGCGAACAACTGGTAGCCTGTAAAAACCGCTGTGTTTCATGATTTCTCCGGAAATACATCGACTTGGAGCGTCAAATTTCAGGATAGTAATGAGAAAAATAGTATCTATTATGTGATACCAAAACCTCATCAACAATGAAAAAAATCAGGGGATGATGCTGTCGATCGGGTTACGGACCTTTAATGTTATGAAAACGTTTTATACCATTAATGTACCCTTTATATAACCCGACATTTAAACGTTTTCTGACAACCTTTTATAACCTTTTGCGAATGATGTCGAAAACGTTTTGTGTTTGCTGGGTAAGCAACTTAAGCTACATACACTTTAAGAATATATCATTAGATTTATAAAATTTACTTCGAGGACTGTTTAATATCAAAAATGTGAAAAATATCAAATTTTAATAATTTGTCATAAAATTTGTATTAGCCTATATCGTGAATATCAAAAAATGAAAATTATTTGATATCAGAAAGACATTCTTCGTATTCAGAATGCAATTCAATATGTCTGATGTGCTCTCATGTCCCACAAAAATACTGGAGAAACGATCAAAAAGTTCATTCCAGATCCCTTAAACACAAGGATATCATTACGTACCTTATTTATCTCTGCTTCATGTATTGATTATCTCCTCCTTTACTGTAATCAAAATAACTGATGATTCTGAGCCATCTTGCTGCTTTCATCCCAGAAACAAAATTGAATCAAGTTAAGCAACTTCACTGTTAAAATCATCCGAAAGCATATTGCCTAAAAAGAAATTTTTCTTTAAAGAAACACCATTTTTTATTTTGTTGATATCTATCCGTATATGCACTGTATCTTGGCGAAAACAGTCAATGACTAACGCCTGCGCCCAACTGCGTTCATCCAGCACACCCGACTTCAATTAACGACTTCCGTATAACATTTGCATGCAAATATTAAGGTCCTTACTTAAAAATATCCCTTAAACATGTTAATATGGGTCGATCCTTCATGTAATTATTTCGTGTAAGCTAATCCTAACCCTAACCCTAATCGTAAGCTAATCCTAACCCTAACCCTAATCCTAACCCTAAACTAATCCTAACCCTAACCCTAATTTCGTGTATAATTACATGAAGGAGTAACCTTAATATGGTTGAAGGAATGGTTCCAATCATGTATTAAAGTAGCCTCGGTTCGAGTAGACTATGCCATAGTCGAATTTTGATTTAATTAAATAAAAATATGTTATTATTAATCATGATAAACGCATCCTGTTGGAGCTCAAAATCATACTGATGTGTATTCCGGGGGGGAGGGTCACTCCCATTGTGGCCTGTACACAATCCGCGATAATCAACTTTTGAAAAGCACCCTAAACAAGGATTTAACCCTTGGCTAAAACTATACCCTAAACAGGTGTTTTCACACCCTAAACAGGATTTTATTCCTTGCATCAAATTTCATTTCCGCGTATTAGCAATTGTAATTTTGCTACCCTTTTTTCCAATTTTTCATGTTTTTGGCACCCTAAACGCGTTACGCGCGTATCGTGCCTAACCACGAAAAACTACCCTTTTTACGCGTTTTCATTATCGCGGATGGTGTACAGGCCACAATGGGAGTGACCCCCCGGGTGTGTATTATAATTATAGTATGGTCATAAAGAGTTTATATAATTAGTGACAGTAAAAGCAAGTATACTTATGTTATTGAATGCAACATATCTTGAATAATGGCTCACTTTAACACTGTTTGTTAGCTTCCCAATACTCGGGCTTTTACAATTCAACTGGTAGATTCCAAAATCAGAATTGTAAAAGCCCGAGTATTGGGAAGCTAACAAACAGAGGGAGTACGGTGACTGAAAAGATCAGATGTGAAAATCTATCAATTGCACACAAATTAATACAAATCAGAGTTTTATGCTTAAATGTAATAGCCAGAGTATGCAAAATGGGCAAGTGGACTACGGAGAAGTCTACGGTTCGAGGCGTTAGGGTGCTGGGATCTTCATGCTGGGATAGTGTTTTTGTTTGTTTTTTGTTGTTTAGTTATTTTGCTTCTTGATTTATTTTTATTCTTATACCTGTAAGTCTTGTCCACCTACTCTGCCATGTCTGCTGTAAATATATCGAATTATAATAGCTGTTGTGGCAGCTAGAAAGAACGGAGCCTACACACTAAAAACTATGGGGTTATATTTTCCGTGGTCATTTTGAATTGACCACGTTTGGGGTTGTTTTGACCCTTCAAGGGGGTTGTACTGTTTTAATTTGACCACATTCACGAGGTCGTTTTAGCCACGACGAACGTGGTCAAAAACTTAGTGGTCATTTTGCCGATACCGTCGCGCATTGATATCAGTTTCAATCTTCCGCTTTGAAAATCTCAATTCATAAATGAGTTTAAACATGAGCTGCAATTAATGTTTGTTGATTAATAAATAAAACTAATTTTTTGACCGAAGTTACCCAATTTGTCAACTTTATAATGACTTGCATTTCGGAACTATTTGCACACACGGTGTGCATCGGCTCACGTGGTCACATCAGCGCCATATTTGTTCTGATTGTGCAGCTCAGCGGATTGTCGTGTGTGCTTGTCTGCATGATGGAATATGAAAAGTTAGTTGAAAAGTGAGACTGCAAGGATGCATAGACCCTTGTCTATGCACGCAGATTCATTCCAATTTCATGCTGTCGTGGCTGGTGTCTTGGCTGCAGTTGTTATAAGCTTATATCATGTAAGCTTATAATACGTGAACTGTCATAGGCGATGACTGACTGTGTGTGAGTGTGATACACAGATGCATTTTGCAGTTTGCTGTTTATGTAATGCTTTCTCTGTGCAGAAACACACTTATGTCCTGGTGGGACCAGCATGACCATAGGCCTACTAAAAAATCCAAACAACCCCTAAATGTGGTTATTGAGTAACCCTATAAAACAACCCTTTCAAATGGGTCATTTCATTTGACCCCGAAATGAGGTCATTAAGTAACCCAATAAGGCAACCCTTTTGAAGGGGTCATTTCATTTGACCCCGAAATGTGGTAATATTTTGACCCCAATGGGGTTACTATTTGACCCAAATACGTAGTCATTGCAATGACCCCGACCAATGGGGTCAAAAATGACCCCGTTAGTGGTATGGTGTTTAGTTGATAACTATGCTGGGGTCAAAAATGACCCCGTTTGGGTCATTTTTTGACCCCGTAGTTTTAAGTGTGTATATAGATTCAGAAGTTGTAGTTGTTGAGAGCAATTTTAATATGCGATATAGGGTCAAAACCGATAAATCGGCAGTACTTGGAAAAAATCGTGTCGCACACATTGAATTATAATTTTCACGAATGCTTTAACTTCCATTGTTAATTTCTTTTGTATAATCAAACAACCAGACTACACTCAGAAAATGGTAATGTTTTTTAATCTCGCATTAATTCCTTTTATAAACCACGGCAGGTTGTTTGAGGGATTTATGGTCAAAACCACAGCAGCTGAAGGGAGTATCCCATCATACATCTGCTTGCTCCATAGCAAATACATACAAAACATAAGTAAGAACGGCTTACATATTGAGAGCTATGGATAGTTTCACAATAATTTGGAGATAATATTTTTTCAAACAAAAGTCTTAACTCCCCTCATAATAGCGCGTAATTGAAAGTTGAAGTGAGGGATTTTGTGTACACTTTCTATGGCATGTGCAGTTCTACTGTGGTACTGCAGAGCATGACGGGATACACCTATCTGCTGCTGTGGGTCAAAACACTGTGTCGCAGGTGAAATATTTTTGATATTTAATGTTGCTCATTCTTAAACAGACGTGCATTCAGTTGGAACATGGCTCGTATTTGAAGTAACAATTTATACTGATACAAAGCTGCGAAAATTTAAATGCCATGGCCTTCTTTGAGTTTTTAGAAACACCATCGAAATATGTCGCAAGGTTTCGTGAAACCTACGTTACCCCAATATGTTAACATACCCTAGTCGTTGCAAACACTGAAATTGAACCAAGGTGTCCTTAAATATACTGTTTATCATGCAAGCTATATGATAGTAATGTTTTCAGGTCCTCATGAATTATGTATTTGAGAAAGAACTCCTAGGGAATTCGAAAATTCAGACCGTATTTTTAAGAAATGAAACATACGTTACCATAAAGTGCAGGATTAAAACAAAAAAGTGACTATAAACTGTTGAGCAAATTATAGCCGCAAGTGCACTTGATAAACTTTATAAACATTATTTCATTAACGCATTTCCAACATACTTGTCGAGCATTTTGAAGTTAAAATGTAACCTACGTGACAGAAACATACGTTACCATTAATTTTAAAATCCTATTAAAATGTACTAAAACGGCGTTCGATTACCCGTGTATTGTTTTCTTATAACGCTACCATGCATTATACGTACTTAGGAAAGAAAATTACAGAAAATAGGCTCAATGAAAAGTATTCTAATTGTAAGTTTCATCTAAATTTTCAATTCATTTTCAACTCTTTTTTGAGGCAATCAATTCCCCTTTAACAAAAGTTTCTTTTTGAACTAAAAGGCGACATTGCATTGTTTTATGCCAAAACAATTAGTTTTTGCATTGTCAACAAAAGAGCTTGCAGTACTCCTTTCAATCTAATGGTAACATACGTTTCCCATAGTAACGTAAGTTTCCCATAGAAAACACACGGGCATTATTGAAATTGATGTAAAAATAAAAGTTCACAAGATTTGATCGTCATATTTTCCAGAATGAATCTCGAAAGGACTGCCTTGTGAATAAAAAGGAGTAGTTTATAGATACTTTATTTTTGCCGATTTTTCAATTCCAAGTACTGCCGATTTATCGGTTTTGACCCTATAAAACAAGCTGTTTTACTGAACCAACCAAGTCAGTCCCACAAGACGTACAGCTAGTAATTCGATAGGCCTATTTACAGCAGAGGTAGGTGTAGACTTCTCCGTAGCCCACTTGTCCATTTTGCATACTCTGGCTATTACATTTAAGCATAAAACGCTGATTTGTATTAATTTGTGTGCAATTGATACACTCATAGAAATGACTTGTTCGCCTTGTTGGCGCAATTCAAAAGGAGTAAGTTTGGACAACTCAAAAATAGTGTAAAAGTTGCCAAAACAAAATTCATTTTAGTTATCCGAACTTAAAAATGCTGAAAAAGCTCAAAAGTTCCGTCAACTAATCAACGTTGTTGGCATTACTTAAAAAGTTGATGTAAGTCGTTGCGTCAACTTTTTAAGTAATGCCAACTTCTGAATTCAAGTTCAGGGAACTTAGAAAAATAAACGAGGTTCAAAGAACCAATTAGTTATTGTAACTCAACATGTAAGTTGATGTAACTCGTTCATATTAAGTTACTGGTACTATATTGTTTTGAGTTATTCCAATTTGGTACTTTGTTACTTAATTCACGTAATTGGATCATTTTCTGCACAATTAGCAGTATTCAAATATTTATTTTTGTAATCAGTGCAAAATTTTGTTTACTATAGCACACCTCTAGAAAATTATGCTAACCTAGTTTCATTTTCTGAGTTGTAACAACTCAATAAAGTAAGTGCAAATGAGTGCGACCAACATAATGATATCGAGTCAGCGTTACTCAAAATTGTACGCGTTGGCATTACTCGGAAAGTTGACGCAACGACTTACATCAACTTACTGAGTAATGCCAACGAACAATTTCTTTGATCCACAGAGACACCATTGACAACCATATTAGCCCTTGACACCATGACTCACCATGACATCCTTTGACCATCCATGACTCCCGTTGACCAATCATGATAACCCCAGACCCACCATGACACCCCATTACCCAGGCACCTTCTCTCCCGATACCTCTTAACCCACCATGACACCCATGACCTACCAAGTTGACCCACCATGACACCCATTCATCCACTGACATCCCTTGACCCACTCTGACACCCCTTGATCCACTATGATAGTTGACACCCCTGGGGCCCCAAAAATTGCCATGTGCCGGTTCATTTTTAGCCCCAAAACACCATGTTTTGGACCAAAATATGGTAAAATTGCTCAAAATTGTTTATAAATTGCCTAAAAGTGAAGGGTTGGTCATTAAAATTGTCATTAGGTATTTTAGATATTTTTTTAAATGAAAAATTTGGCAAAAAAGGAAGAAAACAACAGTATCGACAAAGTTGAAGCGCTATTCAAATATATGGATAGCTAATTTCTGTACTTAACATCCTTAAATAGAGAAATTACAATTTCATGTAAAATGTCGTTCGGCTTATTTGGGCTTAACCACCGGCAGGCGATGCTAGCATATCTATGACACTAACAAAGGTGCCAACAATCTGAACTTTTATGATTTTTACGATTCTCCGGATGAGCAAAGCACTGAATGGCAAAATACTTTCTGTGATTTCAAAATTTTGGCGATTTTAGAATATTTTTTTTTTCGATTTTACAAAATTGTTGGCAATGTTTGCGATTTCACGCGTATCCCAGCAAACACAAAACGTTTTCGACATCATTCGCAAAAGGTTATAAAAGGTTGTCAGAAAACGTTTAAATGCCGGGTTATATAAAGGGTACATTAATGGTATAAAACGTTTTCATAATAGGTCTGTCACACTACGACGGACTGGATCAACGTACATTACCGAATACAAAAATATTTTATTCGGTGGAAAAATCACCAGTCCGGTAGAAGATTCGGTGCGATTTTGGGTCCGATTCCCGTTCGTCTCTCTATGCGTTGTGGCCGCTAATAATCCTGCAGGCGTCTTATATCCGATCGTTCAACGTCCGACAAATGACCGGATTTGGGGTCCGATTCCCGTTCGTTTCTCTATGCGTTGTGGCCGCTAATAATCCTGCAGGCGTCTTATATTCGATCGTTCAACGTCCGACAAATGACCGGATTTGGGGTCAACGTCCGACAAATATCCGGATTTGGGGGTCCGATTCCCGTTCGTCTCTCTATGCGTTGTGGCCGCTAATAATCCTGCAGGCGTTTTATATTCAATCGTTCAACGTCCGACAAATGACCGGCGAATCCGTGGCATGTGGCACCAACAGGGACGTCCACCCTATCAGAAAAGTGGGGGAGGAGAGGGTGTTTGAGAGGGATTTTGACCCCTTAGAGGCAGTGACGTAGGAAGCACTTTTTCAGAGGGTGAATAAAGTGGGGAAAGACAACTTTTAAGGGGGAAAACTTTGACGAAAATGGTCAAATATTGGCTAATAAGTGCAAAAGGGCTACAAATCTGATATATCAGGGCAACCAGCGTCCGGGGGCAATAGAGGTGAGAAACCTTTGGACAATGAAGGCCCAATTGAAGCCATTTGTCATTTTTGGATCAATTTTAGCACTATTATTGGGTACTATTTTAGTTTGAAACAGCCGCAAATTGGTGAAACGAAAGCCTAATTGAAGCCATTGAAAAGTTTTCACCATTATTGTATAATATAAACAATTGTTTTAAAAATAACACGTGGATGTCCATAGCAGAAGCAAAAAGGAAGACTTGTCCATTTTTCAAAATGAAGGTCCAATTGAAGCCATTTGCATGGAGACTGTATGGCCTATTTACATTATTAGGCCTAGGCCTATTGTGTAATAATTTAGTTTTAAAAATGGAAAATTTGGACAATTGTTTTTGGTGCATCATTTTTACACTATTATTGCCTTAAACAGGCCCGAACTGAATTTGCAAAATTTAAAATGTTACACTGATCCACTGACACTTCAGACTCGTAATTTCAGGTAAAGCATGCATGGATTGATATGTTAAAGTCAGTAATAGACCTAAGTCCGTCTTAAATACGGTACTGACTTTGGTGACAAAATGTCACGGGCCCTACATATTGACGGGCCGGCAGTAATTTTCACAGGCTTTTGGGCCAAGGAACCACATTTAAGCACCGCCTATAATAATCACAGGCCTATACTTAGACTTACTATATACTATCCTGGGCCTACTCAATAACGTACAATTGAACCTTTTCCATGTTTTCTTCTTTTTTCTTTCTTGTCAATCACTAAAACTGGTAGGAATTTGATATTGCGTCCTCTACCCTTCAGAAAGTGCCCCTCCCTCAATACTACTTACATGCATAGGCCTACTAAATTACGTGCCATTTAACTTTTTCTCTTCTCTCTTCAATTGTTCTCACTTTCTTTTCTTCTTTCTCTCCTTTCCCCCTTTTTTCTACTTGTCAGTCACTAAAGTACTGGGGGAAATATGATATTGCGTCACACACCCTTCAGAAAGCCCCCCCCCATGATTGATGCACATGTTCGCCATAGGCCTACATCCGGCACAAGCGCCTGCGAAACCTTGCAAACACCTGCGGTATATAAACGAAAGAATAACGAACAAACCCAGGGTATATATACAGAACAGTACGAACACACATCGGACAACTTCCGAACATGTGTATTCGGAACACTCCGTTTCAAGTTTTGTGCATGCACAAAACTTGAAACGTATTGTCGACGGACTAAACAAACATCACCTAACACGAAACGCATTTGGCGGATAATAGCAGGACATATGAAGAACATAAAACGAACATTGACGAACACTAACGGATTTGCTAAAATACCATCCGTTTCTTATACGGAAGACCGATCCGGTGTAGTGTGACACTAACACGGTCTGGGTCAACGTACATCACCGAATGCAAAAATATGCTATCCGGTGGTGAAGGCCTCACAGGAACGTATTTGCAACGAACACGGGCCGAGTTCAACGAACAAAGAACGAACATGAACGAAAGGAGAGCGAACAAACTCCGGCAATATGCAGCACCATACGAACACACATCGGATAAATACCGAACATGTGTATTCGGTACATTCCGTTTCAAGTTTTGTGCATGCACAAAACTTGCCGACGGACTTAACGAACATCACCTAACACGAAACGCATTTGGCGGATGATAGCAGGACATAAAAAGAACATAAAACGATCATTGACGAACAACAACGGATTTACTAAAATACCATCCGTTTCTTGTACGGAAGACCTATTCGGTGTAGTGTGACAGGCGCATAACATTAAATAACATTCGTTGGTAATTTACTGCACAGCAAACACAAATGTTTTACAGAGAACATTTTAAATGTCGGGTTATATAAAGGGTATAAAACGTTTTAATAACATTCCAAAAGCATTTTTGAAAACTTGGTACAAATCATTCTAAACAGAATGTTATTTTGGGGTTGAAAAATATTTTGCAAAAAATGTTTGCCCAAAATATTTACAATAACGTTTTTAAAATGTTTTCACGACCTTTATATAACTTGACATTTAAATGTTATTAAAACGTTTTGTAAAAAACATTTTAAGAACATTTCTGTGTTTGCTGGGTGCAAATTATTTTAACATAATGTTATTTAAGTGTTGACAAAATATTTGGCCAAAATGTTTGCAAAAATAGTTTACAATGACATTTCGAAAACATTTTAAAATATTGTTGTAGTGTGTTTTCATACATACATTTTAATGTTATCAAAACGTTTTTACCTAACCCAAAATAGAACTTATTTAAAACGTTTTAAAAACGATTTTGTGTTTGCTGGTATCATGGCTTATTTGCACGCATTATTTGGGGTCGCTGCACTTGACACTATGATATTGTGTTGCACCAATGTTTGTGATATCAGCGAGCTTAATATTTTGATATCAGCATGATCAGCTTAATTAGACACAAATAATGAACTCGTAATTTCTCCTCCTTTAAAGTAAAAAAAAATGACCAGCAGCATGGTCACGGCCAATTAGCGTTCACAAATAATGAAATGAAATTAAATTATTGATATCAAATTAGTATTCTATATAAATTGCCCCGGATAATTGCATCATTTACGTAATAATAAATTGTACTAAGCAATGGCTTGTAAATTAAACTCGATAATTAAAGTGAACTGGAATGGGTGTGGTGTCAGGTAGTTTCAAACCGTTTTAGCCGCAAGATTTACCATAGTAGGCCTACATGCATCATAAAAGTGCAGAAGGTGCATATCACACTTTAAGGAATAAGTCTTTTCTGATAATGCAGTGATTTGACTTGGAGGACCTTTGAGGGTTTTATACTGTTTCACACGGTAAGTTGATTGTATGCTTACATAGCATTTTTTTTTAATTTAATGTTTTAAAATCAACATTTTACCTCAGGTAAACGTAGACGTAATATGCGCAGATTGGCAGTCGCAAAATCGGGAATAAGTCGGAAAATCGTTGGATGATAAATGAAGTGCCGTCCATAATATTATGTAGGCCTATACATGTAGGCCTACGATTGAACTGTGCAGGAAATGTTTGAAAAACTTATTAGCATCATTATCATTACCCCCCTGTAGAATGAGATTTTACAATGCTAATTTTCTTCTTTTATAAATATTTATACGTCGAGGTGAATCAAGGCAGCGCTAGTTATCTATGTATAACATAGTGCTGACGGGTTGGCGCCAAGATAGCGGTTTACCTCCCACTTGAAGATATGCATACATTGTTTATCCTGGTTAGACACTATATGTTTAGGAAGGGCATTCTATATGAGTATATGAGGCATGAGGCTCTGGCAGCAGTGGCATAATGCAGATTTTCAAAAGTGGGTGGGTGGTTCACGGGTCTTGATTCACCTGACTAGTAGGCCTACCAGCAAAATTGGGGAGGCCATATAGCCCCCCCCGCCTTTGCGCTCGCCACTGTCTGGCAGCAGCTGACATAACAGCTCCGGTATCTTATTGTTTGCTTGCTCCCTAGTTTTCTCAATTTCATTAAATTTAGCGGGGGGCAAACATATTTTGTTCTGGTCTTAAGGGACATTTGTGTGCGAAGTAGTAGCCTGGCAAGTGGGGGTGTAAATTTCTAAATGGCGTGCAAAAAATTACTTGCTCCTCGGCCTGCCAAACTTGTTTGACCCCTCTCGACTCCCCTTTTTACACATGCCATATTTTTTGGTTTGGGTTCCCAATTTGCAAACCTTAAATTGTCTAGACTATGATCCGAGCGTAGCGAGCCTGAAAATTTGCATATTTGAACGTTTCTGTAGGCTATACTATTTTACTAAGCTTCTTAGAGCATGTTATTTAAAAAGTGTACCGTAAATGTGAGCCAAAAATTGGCCCCACCCATCTCAGGCGGCCAAAAAATCTTTGCCCCCCCCCCACCAATTTACTCTACCCTACGATTTTACCCTATTTTCCGGGCCTATTTTGGCACAAAACAGTGGGGTTTTTTTGACAAAAAGGAAGATTCACAAAGCAATTATATTGCTTTCTTGTTTGTTCTATTAGGACTTTTAGGGGGATTCTCCCTAAAAAAAATAAGGGAGGGGTGACGTGTCTCCCCGTCCCCTCGCTTCCGCCGCCTATGTTAATTGATGTGCAGTGGAGACTGGAGGGTTATATCGAAGTGCTCAATAAATAGAAACAACATTTCAACTTCAAAGTTCTTTAGCACAACTGAAGTTTCTTGTATTAGTAAAGTGAAGTCTAAATCCCCAAAAGATACTTATTGTATGTTTACAACGATATTCATTAAAATCTTAAAGAAAAATTAATGAACAGTATTTTTACACATGTTAACTTCAATACCTCTTTCTCAGCCCATGTCAATTAGAGACAATTAATCAACTATATGGCCATTGTGATGTTGATGCACAAATTAATACACTTAAGGGGGTACTACACCCCTGGCCAATGTTATGCCTATTTTTGCATTTTTCTCAAAAATTATAGCACATTGGTGACAAGTAAGATATGTATATTATGGGGGCAAGGACTACAGCTACTGTACTGAAAATTCAGCAACTCAAAGCAAGTAGTTATTGATTTATTGGTTTTCCCTCATTTTTGACTGTAACACCACAACTGTTGTCTGTGCTGAAATAAAATTTACAGTGCAGTAGTTGCAGTCCTTACCCTATAATATACATATCTTACTTGTCCCCATTGCGCTATAATTTGTAAGAAAAATGCAAAAATAGGCACACATTTGGGTGTAGGCCTAATACTCCCTTAAAAGTATTGAATACAATTAAATAAATTTTATTCTTTAGTATAGCCTAAATTTTAATTTGATTCGTTTCCAATTTCTTAAAATTGATCGGACAGCACCATTGTATCATAAGTGCCAATACACTTTATTAAAATCATTTTGATGCAATTCAAATTCAATATTTTAACACTCAAAATTATTTTGATTCAATTCCAATTCAATTCTTCATCAGCTAAAATATTTTTTGCATTGAAATGCAAAATGACCAAAATCAATTTAAATTGAATTCCGATTCCAATGCATCGAAATAACGGAGTCCCACAAGCTCAATATTAGGCCCATTACTCTTATACAAATGACAAAGCGAATACATATAGACCATACAGACTTTGTATTGGCACTGATGATACAATGTTAGGTGCTGTCCGCACATCCCCGTCACTTCCAAAGTCTACGTGCCCCCGGGGGTTTGAAGCAAACAAACTTTCTGTAAAATTTACACATGATTATGCGTACCGGTCCGTACCCCAGCAAACACAAAATGTTTTTAAAACATTTCAAACAGGTTATAATTTTCTTTTGGTAACAACGTTTTAAACGTTTATTAGTATGAAAACACACTACAACGTTTTTTTTAAATTGTTGTCAAAACGCTGTTGTATATTTACAAACATATTCTGCTAAATATTTCGTCAACATTTGGTCGATCCTTCATGTAATTATTTCGTGTAATCTAATCCTAACTCTAACCCTAATCCTAATCATAACCCTAAGCATAATCCTAATCATTGTTAGAATATTTTGCAATAAGTTTTTAAAAAAATTTGAATGCTATGAGAAAGTTTTATGCCACTTGTATACCCTTTATATAACCCGACATTTGAAAAAAATCTGGCAAGTGGTAACCTTTCGCGTAGAAGTTAGAAAGTTTTGCAAACTGAAGACCTAATTTCCCGGGGGGGGGGGGCACTTCAATTTGAAATGGATATAGGTGTAGGGCTGGCACTTTCGCACTCAGGGGCATGGGGTCATTGAGTGAGAACATAACCTTTTTCTAAATGGAATCTTTGGGTGAGAACCGAAACAGCGCCATAGAGACCTCGAAAATCGAATTTCTAGTAAATGGCTTCAAATTTCTTTGTTTTTCAAAATAAGTAACAAAATCAGTGATAAACATGATAAATGAAAGTTGCTGTTCAAATTGAACTTGTAAGGGTCTTTGGGTGACAGATCAAATGGAAAAATAAGGGGTCTTCGGGTGACAGAGCATGTGTTCGTAAAAAAAATATGGGGTCTTTGGGTGACAGCGATGCTGAAAAGGTGGGTCTTAACAGCCCTACATATGCGTCACCTCCAAAGTTGGAGTGCCCCCGGGCCTAATTTAAGCGATTTGGTGCACCATTTTGGCAGTATTAGTGTGTAAAATTTTAGTAAAATGAAAATTTGTAAAATGAGCGGTCCATGAAGCCTTTCTTGGACAAGTCTTCCCCATTATGTCTATAAATTGTGTTAAACATAAATTGGAAAATGCGCGAAAACATGAAGCGAAAATGGACACTTGTATAGGCCTATCGATTACGCAGAGGGGTGTCTGAGGGGGATGTGCCCCTAAATTTTGAAGTGAGTTGGTTGACCATTTTGGCACTATTAGTGTGTAAAATTTTAGTTTGAAAACGCCGAAAATTTGTGAAATGACGGTCCATGAATTTTTCTCTGAAAACCTATAAATTGTGTTATAAACATAGGGCCTAAATTGGCAAGAAAGAACAAAAATTGTCATTTGTTTATCCACTACGCAGGGGGGGTGTCTGAGGGGATGTTCCTCCCTTAGAAATTGGACAATTTTGCAAAATGAATGTCCAGTTGAAGCCAATAGGTGCATCATTTTTACACTATTTAAATATATTGCTTTAAACAGAAAAAAAAGGGCCCGAACTCAATTTGCAAAACTTGAGAATTACTAAAGCATGCATGGATCGATGAATTCAGTATGGAGTCCGTCTTAAATAATGAGTTTGGTGGCAATGTGACGGGCCCTGCATATCAGCGGGCCCGCAGTAATTTCCACATGCTTGACGAGGACCCGCCTTCAAGCAATGCTAAAATAATCGCAGGCCTACTCAATTACGTGTAGTTTAACCTTTTCTCTCCTCCTTTCTTCCCTTCTCTTTTTCTCCCTTTCCCCTATCTCTTCTCTGCTATCCTTTCCTTTTTTTTTCCGCGCCTGCAAAACATAGGCCTACATTATTCTAGATGACACAAACTTGCAAAGGGTAATCATGGTAACTGAAACAATTTTTTTTGCGTGTAACTATATCGATGAAAATAAATCTCTAATGCAAAGTCATATCAACGGAATCACAAAAACAATTTCACGGAATATTGGCATGATAAACAAACTGTTTATGCTTGAGCGTGCTTTGCACACCTTTTCATTGTACACTTGTTTTGCTTTATATTAATTACAGAGTACGGGCAGGGCCGGATTTACCATTTTATACAGGTTGTTACAACAACAAAATATACAATTTACAAAATAAATTAGTATTAACCAAACATGCCACTTATTGACTGTATATTGAATTTTCTTAAGGGATGGGGTATGAACGTTTGGACAGTATTTATTGTGTGACATTGGAGCACATCAGACATATCGAATTGCATTCTGAATACGAAGAATGTCCTTCTGATATCAAATAATTTTGATTTTTTGAAATTCGCAATGTAATACACATTTTATGGCAAATTATTAAAATTGATATTTTTGATATTTAACAGTACTCGAAGTAAACTTTATAAATCTGATGATTTATACTTAAAGTGTATGTAGGTGGGATGAGAACAATAGTTTGCATATTGTTATGCAGCATTGTTGTGGTAAATAATAGTACAATTCATTGTTGATAATGTCAAACTTGTCAAAGTGATTGTGATTGTGTCATACAAGTAAATGAGAGCATGATATAGTGTCCGCTTCTTTTACTTATACGTCACCAGCCGGCTGCCTTTAAAATTAAATTCGGTTCAAACGGGGGGAGAACACGTAAGAGCCCGAACTTTACCCACACAATTTTTCTTTTTTCAGGAGAAATACGCATAAAAAATTGCAACGAGTGCCTGTCCATGTGATAATATCTTTGTAAAATGATCTGATCTTCATAGCTATCATGCACACAAGAAATAGTTACCATGGTTACAGATATAATCAAACAAGAAGGCGGTTACCGACGGCTGAACTGCGTTCCATTGTTTAGAACAATAGAAACCGGCTCCAACCGGACGGAACCGCCCGGAACCGGCGGTCGACCACCGGCCGAGTTTTGATTTCATCCTTAATTCTCAGAGCACTATTAATGTTTTTGTGTGACAGTTTTAATATATCATGATTTCTTTTTGTTATTTTAAATTAATTCTGTAAGGGGACGGTCAATGCTGGCCTTATTGGCCTTGAAACCATCCCCTCCATGTATTTTTTCCTTTGTACTGTATTCATTAGAGAATGAATTTAGAGAAAACCTTCTGATAATTACAAACACTCGTTGAGCAGCAAGATCTTCCCTCTAAGCTTTTAATCCGATAAGCTGATTACCTATTTGTTTTCATGAATTGGAAGACATTCTTTGATGTATTACAGAGCTCAATCATCTGAAATTACTGGAGTGTGAGTCACCCAGGCTGGTGGCTCAGCATAGTATTTTATTAACAGAAGGTTTTCTCCAAATTCATTTCCAAATGTATTAAGTGTGGTTTTAATGTATTTTCATTTAATGAAAATAAAGATCAATTCATTCTTTTATTCATTCAGATACTCAACAAAATGGCAACGTTTGGGAAATACTCCTTTTGCCTTCTCCTTCTTCTTGTTTCGAACACCGGAGGTAAGTATGCTCAGCATACACTCTAAAAACAATGTTAATGTCTTAACACTATTTGAGTAACACTTTTTAAAAATTATTTTAAAGTTTTAAACATTACCCAAAACCGTTTCTCAATAACACGTTTTATTGCATTACGCATAATTCCGTTAAAATTTGCACTTCAATAACAATTAAGGCAAAAAAAAATTGTTTCCTGTAGCGCGCGCATTACGTTTTTGACGGCTTATTTTTCGCATTAGATTTTTTTTTCACTTTTCAAAGAAAAAAAAACCAAAAACCCCTCAAAAAAAACCACACGGAAAAATCAAAAATCACAAAAAATAATATAAAACACTACTGAACAAACGAGCGTAGTGAAAAACAACTAGAGCCCTTTTTTTAAATACTTTTTTAATCTGCAGGTTGAAAGGGGATCATAAATATTCTTGAATATGATTTTTGTGTGTGTCGGGGAGACCCACTGTAAATTCCCATTCCAATTTGCAGCAAAAAAAGTACTTTTGTCATTTTAAGACATGGATTAAAAAAAACCTACGCATTTCGCATTTGACTTTTTGGACCTGCTACAGGAAACAAACATGTTTATTTTTTTGGCCTAATAACGTAATTTTTTAGTATAAAATTACACGTGTTACCTATTTCTAACGTGTTTACACGTTATAATTTTAACACTTCCGTTAAACTTTGAGCGTTTCCGTAACAAGTGTTTATGAACGGTCCCTTATCAAGTTTTTGCGCCGAGGAGGGGCACAACACCCTTAGAAAAAAATGCTAAAGGTTTATCGGCTGTACTCCAAGGGGCACCTTTAAAGTTTCTTCAAAGAAAGGTTCTCCAACGGGTATTTAAAATCCCTACTATTGGTTCTGTAATAAACGTTTTTGGGTTCTTAATCATTAAGAGGGTGCTCCATGCGGGACAAAAAGGTTCTAACTTACACCTGTTTTTCTAATATATGTGGAGCAAATTCCCCTCCATCCAAACTTAGGACTACCCCCCCCCCCCCCTCCGGCCCACGTTTGCTCCCCAGTCTAGTCAGAGCAAGAAATTACCAAAAATAAACCACTCTTTTGGGCACAAAATGTAAAATTTTAGCGTGGTACATTTTCCGATTTTTCCCCTCCCCCATTCAGATTTCACTTTGCTACCCCCGGAAAAATGCTGGTGCGGCCACTGACTTAAGGGGTGGGGTATGAACGTTTGGACAGTATTTATTGTGGGACATTAGAGCACATCAGACATATCGAATTGCATTCTGAATACGAAGAATGTCCTTCTGATATCAAAGAATTTTGATTTTTTGAAATTCGCAATGTAATGCACATTTTATGGCAAATTATTAAAAATTGATATTTTTGATATTTAACAGTACTCGAAGTAAACTTTATAAATCTGATGATTTCTACCTAAAGTGTATGTAGGTGGGATGAAAAGCTGACGATCAATTGAAAATTTTGACCTTTCGTATTGAAGATATGGATTCCCCCCCAAACACCCAAAAAAATTAGGTCTTTTTAGGAAAAAAATCCATATCTTCAATATGAAAGGTCAAAATTTTCAATTAATCGTCGGCTTTTCCTCCCAGCTACATACACTTTAAGAATATGGCATTAGATGTATAAAATTTACTTCGAGGACTGTTATATATCAAAAATTTGAAAAAATATCAAATTTTAATAATTTGTCATAAAATTTGTATTACATAGTGAATTTCAAAAAGTGAAAATTATTTGATATCAGAAAGGCATTCTTCGTATTCAGAATGCAATTCGATATGTCTGATGTGCTCTCATGTCCCACAAAAAATACTGTCGAAACGCTCAAAACGCTCATTCCAGATCCCTTAACCATGCATAGCTGGTCGCAGGACGCGGTGTGCCCCCGG
This sequence comes from Amphiura filiformis, assembly GCF_039555335.1. NCBI lineage: Eukaryota > Metazoa > Echinodermata > Ophiuroidea > Amphilepidida > Amphiuridae > Amphiura > Amphiura filiformis. The sequence goes on along the minus strand of NC_092633.1, from coordinate 44,149,801 downwards.
GTGTGCCAACTGTTGACGAGTGTAATACTTGTTACAAGTTTTTTTTATTGCACTAAATGCATGGTGATTAATTACTAGACTTGTATATACATGGAACAAAGGAATGAACTTGGAAAAATAGCTTTCAATAAACAGAACAATTCTGATCCAATCTGTCTGAGAAATGTTTGCAAACAAATTATAAATATGATTACAATTCACGCCATGGTTCAGCGTGCATAACGGTATAATTTTAACAACAAACATTTTAATGAGGGAAATTACAATCAAAAATTTAAAAAATTTAAAATTTCACGTTTTCACAAAAAGTAAGAAAATTAATAATAAAAAAACCCGTAACAAACGTAAAAGAAGCCCAAAAGTTGAAAATTGTTCTTTGTGGTTTCCTCCTTTTTCAAACTCATTCTCATTTGGGATTAAAAAAAAAAAGTCAACGCCATTATGTTTCTTAAAAAATAGGGATTTTGCATCGTTGCACGCAGCTACGTTTATGGTGGTATATGTGTCGGAAAACTACGATTCAGTTGCGATTCAGGATCGCCATCATAACGCTATGGTAGATGTGTCGGAAAAATGGGTATCTACCAAAAAACGTTTCAAAACGTAAAAGCGGCCAAAGTTTAAAAAATCTTTCCTGTGTGGCTTTTCACCCTTTTTTAAACTTGGTCCCATTTAGTAAAGTAGTAATAACATGAAGAATGAGTCCTAATTTTTACATGCAACAATGTGCTCTTATATGTTTAAGACTGTTCGAAAGCGGTGCAATATGACGTAGGCTACCGTATGTATTATCAAAAACATTTCAAGGTTTATGTTTTATTATATTGCGTGATCATAAAGAGTAGTAGAGTATTATATGTGATGCGATCAAGCAAAATCAGTCGGAACTCGGAAATACTGATTTTGAGATATAGCCAAACAAAGAAAGTATTTCCTTTTGTTTCCTCTTGTTTTGAAAACTCTTTAATTGCTGATATCTTTGGAACGGGTTGTTCAATTTCAGTGGGGTTTTCTGCAAATCCAGCTTTGTAAATGCTTTTTACTATCCTATAAGAAAGTGAAAATTTTTTATTGCCGAGTTCCGACTGATTTTGCTTGATCGCATCACATATATACTTAGCAAATTGACTGTGTGTCAACCTGCTACATATAGGCCCTACATCTGTACATAAGGCGCAGAATCGCACATGACGATGAAGAATTTAACAAAGTTAGTATTTGCTACAAAATACATTATAACGTCTATACGGAAAAAAACTTCAATTACGCACGAACATTAATTCATTTGCTCTACAAAATAAACACTGACAACTAAGAAAACCAACAAGTAGCCTATAGATGACTTCGTATGGGTCTTTAGAAACTTTCATAAATGGGACCAAGTTTAAAAAAGGGTGAAAAGCCACACAGGAAAGATTTTTAAACTTTGGCCGCTTTTTACGTTTTGAAACGTTTTTGGTAGATATTAATTCTTTTTTGAGGTAAAAAATATTGCGCGCTAAGTGGTTCTTTGTAGCCATGCGAGGTGTTGGATATCCATATTTCGCGGTTAATGGTGCTTTGTAGCCCTGCAGGGCAAACTAGTTGGATATCCATATTTCGGGGTGAGTGGTTTTTGAAGCTCCGAGGGCAAACTAGTTGGATATCCATATTTCGCGGTTAGCGGTTCTTTGTAGCCCTGCGGGGCAAACTAGTTGGATATCCATATTTCGCGGTTAGTGGTTTTAACGACCCGTAACCACCCCAATCAGCTGCATACCGCATCCAGCTATTTTAATTATCAAAATACTAGTTTTTTAATGCTATGGGGTAACAGAATTATTAAAAAAATTAATAGCTGAACCCAGTAGTTCAGCCAAGGACTGGAAACGACATATTGATGACTTTATATAGAGTGTATTCAATAAACCCAAGGCGGAACGAGAGTTGCTAAGTAACCGCTATCCGAACCATAAACACACATGCATGATCAGACAACGAGTATTCAATTTCCTCATAGCATCCCACATTGTTCACACGTCAGTCGTTTGGCGGTGTTGGTTTGTTAGCCCTCCAAGTTATAACATCGTTCACTTTGTGTTGAACATTGTATGTGAGCCTCGCTGTAATAACATAAAGATCAGTCTGATCATTGTGATATCACAGAGCAGACCCTTGAGAGGGCACTTGGCTCATTTGCATGGCAGTCGGACTCTCCATTGTATTTGATCATTTGTGTATGGGGAGCAATGGCGACCCGTCATTGTATTTGTTCATGTGTGTATGGAGAGCCACTCTTGGAGCCCATGGGACTTAGGCTAGGTCCTAAGGTAGAGTCAGACGCTGTATGTACTAGAAACGCCCATTCTTGATTCTGCGTTCATTCAATGTTAGCATTAAATTTGTATTGCCCGGCGGCCCCGCGTAATGGAAAAACCTGAATTTGTTACATAAAAAGAAATGAAAATTAAAAAAAGCAAGGTTCCACCTGAGTACATATTAAATGGGTGTAGAAATTGTTTTCAAATATATATATATGAATTTAGACAAACATACGGGATATAATGAACCTTTGACATGACGCCATGATGACATGATTTTATTAGTCGTTTTATATATCACCTATACCGTGTATCATAATACCAGTATTTGTAATTTTATATTATATAGAACTAATATTTTGCATCATAAATGCGCAGTTCATATGCACAGACGATTACTAATCGTCACGACTTCAAAATAACATGTTACTAAGCAGGTAATAGGCGCTGGCCTTGTCCTAGTGTACTTGTTCATTTGTGTATGGAGAGCTCACTGACCTGTTAATAGAGGTCAATGGGATAGCTTCTTTATGGGGCACCTCTCCATTGGTTTCAGGGCGCAGTTCATTGAACTCAGCGGGATTCTATTGCAAGTGCTTTTATATTATTACAAAACGGATCGTGGTTATTGCCTTGAGAAACTTAATAAATAATTCATACCAGGGATTAATAAATCCAGGGGTGCGGACATTTCATTGGTCGCAAACCACCGGGATTCGATACAAGTTTGCGTTGTAAATGAATGCGTGAATAAGAGTGTCATCCCCTTGGCGCGATATTTGATTTCTGAATATACTCAAGTTGCCGTTGAAAATGCCTAAAATCATCAAGATATTGCAATACTGTCTAAAGTGATGTAAAATTGTGGCAAATTTGTATGATTTATCGCACATAATTTCTGCGTAGCGTGGAGAATCATTTACATAGGATTTTGGAGAAAAAATGTGATAATTTTAGGGAAATATAGAATGGCGGAAGAAACAAATAAAACATTTTCCTGGAATGTGTAGACCATACTCTTTCTGTTCCTATTGATTTCTATACTGAAATAATTCTTAAAATGAAGTTGTTGGATGATTTTAGTTGGCATTTCTAGAACGTAAACATGTAGGCAGATAGTAGAGAGGGCACTCTATTCACGAGATTTCATTTCCAACGCCAAAATAGCACGAATTTTGGTGGTTTGCGAGTGAAGAGTGTCCGCACTATCGATGGACTACGTAACTGTTCAATAGGTTTTTGTAAATGAGCTAGTGTTAGTGGGTAAGCTGTACGTCTCTTTTGCATTGTTAAGACAACCACGCTAGGTTTTTCGATCAACGTACTATGCGTGTTTAGTCAAGCGAGGATAATTTGTAAAGCAGCAAGTAATGGTGAGGATGTTGCCCTTTTTAACGACTTCTGACTTTTGATTTAGCCTAAAATGAATCAATAAAATAAGATATTTGTGGGGATATTTGGGCGCTATTACAACAATTTAAATAAATGGGCACTTCTGGGTTGGATATTATAGATTCTATAGAATTTAAGTACGATATATTTTCGATGGTAAATATATTTTCACTTTCAAAGTTTGTAGTTTTCATAATTGCAATTTCTTAATATTATATAAAAAGCACATATAAATATATAATTGTAAGAGTATGGGATCATTTTGAAAATTAATAATTGCGAAACGCCGGCGGTAGAGTTCAGCAATATATGTGTATTTCAGGAATTGCCGCGATTCCTGCAGTAGTTTTTATGAATAGAATACAATAGCGGATACAATAGCGAATTCAATAGAACTCTATTACGGGTAAATAAACCTCGTCGCGCTGCTAAATTTCACTTCTTATTTTTTCATTAACTAACCGTTATTTCATCAAGTAACCGTTATTTTTAAACTTTGGAAAACCTCGACCGAGGTTTTTAATTAGTGTAGCGCTATGGTATCGCTTGAACATTTGGTGTGTCATAGACCGTCCGGTTGGCTTATTCTGCACATCAACCAATAAAATCAGGTCTTTCATTAGTCTGAAAACGGAATAAACCAAAATATATAAAATACAATGTTTTCAGTTAGGGTTAGGGTTATGGTTAGGGGTTTAGGGTTAGGGTTAGGGTTAGGGTTTAGGTTTAGGGTTAATATTAGGTTTAGGGTTAGGGTTTTGGGTTAGGGTTTAGGGTTTAGGGTTTAGGTTTAGGGTTTAGGGTTTAGGGTTAGGGCCCAGTATCACCATAGAATATATTTTCTACTTTTTAAACTTTTACCCCATAATTTCCCTCATTCTTCAAGCCCTGCCCTCTGTCGGGGGTTAATTTATAGTTTAAGCTTGTTGGATATCCACATTTCGCGGTTAGTGGTTAGTGGTTCATTTTTTAACGTTAGCATGGACAAAATCGAACAAAAAATATACACCCCAATTATGGTGTAAATTTATCACAATATATAAAAAGCAAATTTTATACCCCATGTTGTGACTTTTTTTTTGAAAATGGGTCCTCAGGGGGCCACCCTAGGCGTGATAATGAACATATGTTCTTACACCCAAACTAGAGTGAATTTGACACCTTTAGTGGCCACCTGAGGATCCATTTTTTCACACTAGTTTTGGTGTGAAAATGACAAAATTATTTTTTCAGTGATAGTAGCCACTATCCGGCCAAGTTTTGTATTACTTTTGCAGGTCAGTTGTTGTTACCGGTTGGTCCCAATATGATGCCTTCGCAGGATGATGGGGCGTTGGGACCATTTCCCTTGGGTATCACTTTTTCCTATTTTGGAGATTCGTATAACCAAATATATGTAAGTACATGTAAACGTTCTAGTAGACGTATATATTACGTTTGATTCGCTTAAATGCTCAGATAGCAACGTTTGATATAAAATTGGATGGTTTGAACCCAATACACAAATTTATTGGTCGAGCTATGAGTTTTAAAATATTGGACGAGACGAAGTCGAGTCCAATATTTTTAAACTCATAGCGAGACCAATAAATTTTGTATTGGGTGAAAAAAACCATCCAATTTTATCATTATTATGTTTTCAGAATCTTTTCTTGGTCAAAACATGACTTTTGGTAAAAAATGTGATTTTTGGTCAAAAATGTGATTTTTGGTCAAAAATGTGATTTTTGGTCAAAAATGTGATTTGTAGGTCTTTTTGGGTCGGCCTTTCTTCCCAGCTACATACACTTTAAGTATATATCATTGGCAAATAAGTTCATCAGGATTGTCAATAAAACAGATAATTGAAAGATTCTTGTGAACAAATCCAATATTTTGGGTTGATGTTACTTACCTCAATGCTCAATGACAGTTTCGTGCATGTTTCGTGCTAAGACTTAGCACTTTCTCAAATTGACTGACCAATTCCTGCACCTCGTCTTTTTGGGTCGGCCTTTCTTCCCAGCTACATACACTTTAAGTATATATCATTGGCAAATAAGTTCATCAGGATTGTCAATAAAACAGATAATTGAAAGATTCTTGTGAACAAATCCAATATTTTGGGTTGATGTTACTTACCTCAATGCTCAATGACAGTTTCGTGCATGTTTCGTGCTAAGACTTAGCACTTTCTCAAATTGACTGACCAATTCCTGCACCTCGACGGCTGCTTCCGGTTGGAGCTGACGTAGGTGGCGCTGTTAGGAGTCTTAGTACGAAACTGTCATTGAGGTACGAAACATCAACCCAAAATATTGGATTTGTTCACAAGAATCTTTCAATTACATATCATTAGATTTATACAGTTTACTTTGAGGACTGTTAAATATCAGAAATATCAAATTTTAATAATTTGCCATAAAAGGCATAAGAAAGAACAAGTGCAGAGAAAATAAAATGAAGGGATGAATAAAGAAAATAATAATTATTATTATTTAAGAAAGTAAACACATAACAGCACCAGGCAGCCATTCCATGATGCCAAAACCTGTGTTCGTTACATAATTAAAACACCTAGTCTGATGTATTTCACACCTGCCAACAACAATGCGAAAACTGGACGTTGAATGTACACACTCATGAATATTGGCAGCATGTTCCTATGTCAGCCTAGACACAATAGAACAATTAAATCCTGCAGTGCGTTTTTAAATATGCATTACATTAATATTGCGTTAATAATAATATATTCTCCGCTTTATCACTTCATTATTACCAGGTTTCCTACAACGGAGTACTTACATTCACTCAGCCAGTAACGGGTTTTGTTGCCGATCCATTTCCCCTTAACTACGCTCTTATTGCACCCTACTGGACAGATCTCAACCTTAACGTCAATGGTCAAGCGTATTACGGTGAAATCACTGTACGCGACGCAACAACCGAAACACAATTTCAAACTGTTGATACCGTTCTTGTTGACGGCGAAGTCTTCTGCACATTCAAGGCTACATGGTTGTTCGTCTATTCATGGGTTAATGTTGGATACTTTGGAAGCACCGCAGGTGGCACAATAGTGAGTTGAACATATTTACTATAAATACACATAATAAGTGTCATGAGTGGAATAAATCCATTACCCGGGCACGGGTGTTTGATGGGATCATTTATTCAATTTATGTTCAATTCTAGACCTAAATAATACCAACAGCTATCACACTAATAAACTGTATATACATGCACATATATTTTGTAGCAATTTGTAACATAGATTTTCGTTTCTATATAAAATCTTTGGGGTTATTTTAATTCTATAAACTGTATAGTTGTGTGCAAATTGAGGGCGCTATTTACATATATTTTTAATTTAAATTAGCCAAATAATATGAGATATACCTTACATTTCATGATAAAAAGTTTTTTGAAAATTTCTTTGTCATTTGTTAGTCTGTTTGCTGATGTTCTGATACCATTTTACAAGTGCCTACCCCTTGTAAAGATGCAAAACAAGATTTTAGATAAATAGCGCCATCATTGTTCAACTTTTCTTAAAAATGACCTATATTGGAGTTATGTGCCTGCCAGTAGACCCCCTTTTCGAGGCAAACTCTACAGACAATGATCCCTTTCTTCCACTCAATGTAAGGTAAAGGAGACGATCCTGTATAAACAGTGATCGTAGTGCCCATCTCTCTTTCATTGGCGATTTGGCCAGACTCCTCCATGTAATATTGCTATAGGGGGATCGCTACACTTCCTCCACAGCGAGTCTGTTACCTTCCCAGCACTTAAGATTGCCGGTACCCATTTATACACCTGGGTGGAGAGGAGTAATCGAGATAAAGTGCTTTACCCATGGGCACAACACGATGGAGTCGCCGGCGCTCGAACCCGCAACCTTCCGATTGTGAGTCGGAGCCCGTTCCGCTCGGCCACCGTGCTCCCCAATACAATGACTACAGCTAATTACACCCGATGGCCCATCCTTGTTTAGAAATATAAACCAAATTAGCAAATTTTGGCGTGCTTTGCGCGCATTTTGAACAAATTTAACATTTTTGTGGCAATTTTAGCTTCACAATTGCAAATTTTCCCAAATGTTTGCATATTTTTGCCCAGAAAGTTATTTTTCACTGTCAATGACGCCAATTTTTTAGCGATCACACACTGAATTGATAACAAAACCAATTTTTATTCACTATTTCGTCCTTCACATCAGAGGACTTCATCAAGTACGACTGATATGCATGGTCATCTGATCCAATTTCCCCCGAGAAACTGGTTTCGGTGTTGCTTAGTCTCTTTTCCAAACGAATTTCACCCAATTGATCATCAAATGTTACGTAATCAATTGAATACATGAATACAAAACCCACCCAAGTCCATGGGAAGTGATTTTGAGAAAAAAACCTGTGTATTATTTCAGTTAGATATACCTGATCAATATGGTAAGTTTTACGTACAAATGAGTGGGTCAAACTGTATTAGGTATGACGATTAGTATTTCAGGGACTTTGTGGGGTTCATTTTAAAAGCTGGACTTGGGTGGTTTTTTGAATCATATACAAAGACAACAATGTTGGAATGAGATTAACACTGGTAAGATAATACAAAATAAAGCACACATATATGCATACTGTTGATAAGCATTCCGCCATGTAATATAAATCACACACTTTCCTTGATTAAACCCATTTTTCTTTAAAAGTCACTCTCCAGCAATGAATGTGTTACAAGTGGACTTTTATACATACTGGATTTCAATCAATGTGTTACAAGACTCAAATCATGGATTTGGGTGGTTCTTTCATACAAGCTATTTTTCACATGCTCAACGGACACAGAGGATAAATTTGAGTTGTTCTTTCATACATATAACAGGTCTATGTATAGCAACAATTTCCCATGCTTAACTCAATTTGGCCAGTGTGGACTTGGGTGGGTTTTGTATTCATATATTCAATTCAAGCTGTCGTTCATTCCTTGTCAGGTGAATTCGTTCCAGGCTATTCTTGCAACTGATGGTATCCAATCAGCGGCTATTTTCTACTATGATGATCTCAATTTCGCAGGAGGGACAACAAATGGTGCTAATGCTGCTACAGGGTTAGGTGGTACTGGCGCACAGGTAGTTATTTCTGTGTAATGGGTGTTATAATGATTAGGCTATTATGATATTAAAACAAATGTAAAAAGAGCATGATTTATATATTTATTTATTATTTTATTTATTTATTTATTTTTTTATTTATTTATTTATTTATTTATTTATTTATTTATTTATTTATTTATTTATTTATTTATTTATTTATTTATTTATTTATTTATTTACTGGATACATGTACATAGGCTTAGGAAGTGGGGGGCTGGGGGCCCAGCCCCCCCCCCCAATAATTTTAATGCGGGGCTGGAATACCTTTCAGCCAGCCCGCTCCCAATAATCCTAGGTGCAAGTTAAAAAAACCCAAAATGACTGACAAATGACCGTATGGGGAGATAACGCAGTGCACCAATTGTCATATGAGGGTATGGTCATGTGAGGGTATAGTCATGTGAGGGTATAGCCATGTAAGGGTATAGTCATATGAGGGTATAGTCATGTGAGGGTATAGTCATGTGAGGGTATAGTCATATGAGGGTATGGTCATAATGAGGGTATGGTCATGTGAGGGTATGGTCATGTGAGGGTATAATCATATCAGGTATAGTCATGTGAGGGTATAGTCATGTGAGGGTATAGTCATGTGAGGGTATAGTCATGTGAGGGTATAGTCATGTGAGGGAATAGTCATGTGAGGGTATGGTCATATGAGGGTATGGTCATGTGAGGGTATGGTCATATGAGGGTATAGTCTTGTGAGGGTATGGTCATGTGAGAGTATAGTCATGTGAGGGTATTGTCATATGACGGTATAGTCATGTGAGGGTATGGTCATGTGATGTATGATCATGTGAGGGTATAGTCATGTGAGGGTATGATCATGTGAGGGTATGGTCATGTGAGGGTATGGTCATGTGAGAGTATGGTCATGTGAGGGTATGGTCATGTGAGGGTATAGTCATGTGAGGGTATAGTCATGTGAGGATATAGACATGTGATGGTATGGTCATGTGAGGGTATAGTCATGTGGGGGTATGGTCATGTGAGGGTATAGTCATGTGAGGGTATGGTTATGTGAGGGTATAGTCATGTGAGGGTATAGTCATATGAGGGTATAGTCATGTTCCACATTTAGCACACTCCTCGACTACACAGAGAAACTCAAAACGGCCACATTTGGGCCATTTTGTCGTTCTTGGGCGGTGTATGTATTTATTTTTAAAGTAATGGAATTTAAAGACTTTACATCGAACAACAAAGTCTTTGTAAAGTCTTTAAATTCCATTACCATGAACATGATGAAATAACTTTTAGGTGTAAAAAAGTAATAGTAACATAAGATTTTGTAGTGCTAGTTACTGATTTGATTAGTAGTTGACGATGATATTTAGATGTAAGGCCGTGTGTCCTGAATTCTCGCCACCCTTAGCGTTACATCACAAATATTATGAATTTTTACACCAATCGAGTTTCTAATAGATTATCTCCTCAATTATTAAGTATACATTTTTGATAAGCTGAAGGCATAAGCAATTCATACACATTTCAACGCAATATACAGGGTGCCCTTAAAAGTTATACAGGGTGGAATAAAAAAGATTCGGATAAAAAATGGGTTAATTAATGCATTGCTTATTACCCACTTGCAGTAATAAACTGGAAGTAAACAACATTCTTTTGATTAGAGGACAGCCCCTACTGACTTTGGAAGAACCAAAATCAGAGCTGTTTGGTAATCTCGGAATACAGGGTGTCTCAAGAATATTTTACAATTCAACATCATTTGAACTGAAACATTTTACCCCTAACCCATACAGAAAAAATACGCCCATATTTAGATTCCTCATCAAATTTCCCATCAGAAAATCTATCCTGACTATGATAGGATAAGTAATTACAATTTTACAGTAACTTTTAGATTTTGAAGACATCCGCATTACTTACTACAGTGTTTAATATGAAAACGGGTATTTTTGTGTGGAAAAGTTTATATTTTCTAGACTAAACCAATCATAAATGATTAAAAACAATTGGTAAAATTGTTTAGCTGTAAGGTCATGAGTGTTTGAGATGCTAAATAGAGTTAAAATCCAATTTACAGAAGCAGATTATGCACTAAAATATCAATCCCATAGAGTTTGTGTGTACCACAGCCTCCACCTCCACATCCCCCACCTTCGCCACCCTGCCCATTCTGAAGCATCATCTATGAAGCACAGTGTCAGTATTAAAAAGGCTAAAGAATTTCTTTTTACAGGGTTAAAAGTGCATTTTATTTAGCAATAAAATAAGACCACAAGCATGACAATAACTTCTTGCTTGGCAGAAATATCATCATTTAATTTGAGTCGACTTTGGAAAAACGTAACATCGCAAACGACGCATAACGTGGTCTCTGAACTTAATATTTGGACTTCATTGATGTATTACTTTGTCGATAACTTGCTGACGTCGCGTCGGATTTTGAGATTTCACGATTGTCGACAATGACAGTTTTACTCGACATCAGCCCTACTAAAAAGAATAGAATGCAGAGTAAATGGCCGAAGTGTCCAATAAGCCAAATCGGCATTGGAAGTTTGCAATGCATTGTAGGACAGTTTTTGCAGTTTTGGGACACTTTGTCCTTTGACCTTTCAGAAAATATTGGGTTTTTGTACATACAAAATAAAATCTAAAATGTTTTACAATAATTGAAACAAACATAAAAAATATTAGTATTTTATAAATTAATAATTTAGTATTTTTAATGATCAACATTCCGACAATAATAAGAAAATTAATAATAATTACAACCATTTTCCCGATATGTCAGATGTCAAAGTGTCCCAAAACTGCTCTCAAAAACCGGATGTTAGAATGGCGATTGGGCTTATTCTGTTCTTGTTTTGCAATAGGTGGGATTCAACAATGGCGACGGAGTCAGGTTCTTCTATCTACCGGGATCTCGAACTGATGCTGTCATAGATCTTGATACATTGACTAATATTAATATGCCTGGAACATTTGCGTATCGTATTGATCTGGCCGAAATACAAGGTAAGGTAAGGTAAAGGAAACGATCCTGTATAAACAGTGATCGGAGTGCCCATCTCTCTTTCATTGGCGATTGGGCCAGACTCCTCCATGTAATGTTGCTATAGGGGGATCGCTACACCTCCTCTACAGCGAGTCTGTTACCTTCCCAGCATTTAAGAATGCCGGTACCCATTTAAACACCTGGGTGGAGAGGAGTAATCGAGATAAAGTTTCCGATTATGAGTCAGTGCCCGTTCCGCTAGGCCACCATGCAAGGTACCGGTATTATAACTTGAATATTTGTGTGTGTGTTTTTCAATGTTAATGTCCGGGGTTAATGCATACTTTTGAGGGAAAAAAACCTTATAACTGATCTTAAACTATTCTCATTTTCAAGGCTCAAGTTTCATAGAGTTTGCGGATGAAAGATATTTTGTTTCTGAGGGCGATACGCTGGAAATCAGACTGATACGAACGGGATGTCCTGCGCCCATGACAACTCCGACAGTAGGGGGTAAGTTAACTCTCTTCACGCGGGTGTAGACTGCAGACGATAAGTTTCAAAAAAAAATTAAAAATTCACAAATTTCATAAATGTAAATTTTCATGACCATATCATGTTGAACATCCTATATGTTAGATTCACAATGGAAATTACACTCATGAGTGCTAATCATACAAAAAATAAATATACATACAAAAAATACACACATATTAAATATTTACAAGCAAACATAAAAAACAGCATAATTAAAGATGAAGATCAATCCATTACATGTTTAATAGGAACAGCGCCCCGTTTGAAGTCTGAAAGTCTGCGGAACGAAGGAGGAAATATATCGGTTTGTTACGGCATTGGGCAAGCGCATACGGCCAGATCTGGGGATCAGCTGACATAAGAAACGATCGTGGAGTGGATGACCAGAGTCATCCATCACATCAGGCAGTTTCCCGCTCAACAAATCAGCATAGACAGCTTCGAAGTCCCGCCGCGACACACCCATTATTCTTCCAGTTTCATTCACTATTCTATCACTTTACGGTACTTCCGTAGGTGTACAGGATTCTATGAAATATACCGGTCGATCAGTGTATCAATTAACGGTACTTCCGTAGGTGTACAGGATTCTATGGAATATACCGGTCGTTCAATGTACCACTTTAGCACAAGGTTAATTTTAAATAAAGAAATGGAGCTCAGACAAACTAGTGCTATAATAAAGAAGAGAAAAAATCAGAACTGTTCGGATTCGAACCAGCGCGCACTTACGATTAAATGTCGTTGAGTTCACCACCACACGCCACAAGAGTGATAAAACCTCTACAGTACAGAGCAGGTACCATTATAAAGCTAGAAATTAACGAACTAATCCTAGAGGAGAAAGACCACGTCAAAGAATCGCTGGAAAACTGCGATTATCCTACCTTCTAATTCGGTGCGCTTAATAATTACGAAGGTGTCGTCGACGAAACGCAGCCATAATCTTAACGACAGCATATGATTAAAAGGCTTTCTGCTCGAAACTGTCCTCGGGCTAACTGGTGATACCATTGCAATTCTATGTTCTTTTTTGTACAATTTTCCTTGGTATGAGAAGTAGGTGGTATTCAAGTATCACATGACCAGTCCAGGGGGCAGTTGTTTGATAAAGTCTGATGGTATCAGATGCAACGTAATAAGTTGTAAAAGTATTAACTCCGTCGCTCACTACAGAATGTACTGCCTTTCTGCCTTTGTACTGACTATTGGAACTACCGTAAAACCCCGTCTACAAGCATATATAGTGTTTTTTATAAAAGCTTAATTAATTCGAAGCAAGCGTTAATATACCAATACAATAGATCGGTCTTAAAATACTACTTGTTTGTATATGCTTGGATCCGTAATTTATTTGCTCAAACTCCATAATGGCGACTGGATTAATGTAGCTTTCATCAGAAGCACACTATATGCTTGTAGACGGGGTTTTACGGTACTGCCTCTGGCTATTTGAAAACGTGTTTATGCAGTAATCGTGGTCACAGATATAAGACCTCAGTGGGTACTCAGATAGTGAAGTGAAAAAGTAGACGTGAATGAATAGCGGAGTTCTAGCTGATATATCTTTTCTTTGTTTTTGCAGTTGTCACTCTTGATGCTCTGCCAGACCCTTCGCTAGATCTCACCTTGCTAAGTGGCGGTGCTGTACCATTCGCAACATCTGCCATATTATCCATGCAGATGGCTCTTTTTACAGGAACGTCGGATAATGTTATTGAAGGCATCGAATGTTTTAGTATTTCATTAAATTATGGCGCTACAACTGCAGCTGATTCCCTTGGGGAAATCGATACTGCTGATGTATGTGTTATTGATGCTACATGTAAGTATTTAGAGAATAAATGATAGGATTTTGTCTTTTGCCTATCAATATCGTGTCATAATGGATGGGCTGGCCAATATTTTGAGTAGTGGATGCCGGCGCAGCCGGTATCCACTACGATAAAAATATTGGCCAGCCCATCCATTATGACACGACATTGATAGGCAAAAGACAAAATCCTATCATTTATTCTCACTTCTTATTCAGTTTTAATGTAATTTTTGCGAGAAAAACTGCCTTTTTTCAGAAAAAAATAAAGTTACTTTTGTGAGGACATCCCCGTTGTTTTAAATGAACGAAACCATCACGAACATCTAAGCCGCCGAATCGCGCTCTAAGTTCTCGCACGTGTATTACGCGAACGCATAATCGCGCGATCATTGAGAAGCAACAAGCGTGCCGCCGTTGCGTGGCGGCGCGCGCCCTGACTAATATCACTATCAACTATTGTGAGATATTATACACCTGAAAACCAATCAAATTACGTGAAATTTTTACAAGACGCACCCATTGAATAAGAATGTAAAATGTTTTCATCGATAATAGTTTTTGGTAATTATAGTCTGGTTCAAGACTCTTGTATTCAGCTTAGTCTCGATTCCAGCCTGTTTGTGCTTCGTGACTAAACATACCTTTTTGTTAGTGAGGAATGAGCACAAACCGGCTGGGATCGAAACTACATTCTATAAGCCAAATCGGCATTGAAATTTGCAATGAATTGTGGGACATGCTTTGCAGTTTTGGGACACTTTGCCCTCTGACCTATCGGGATTTTTTTGTGCGTACAAAATATTATTTAAAATGTTTTACTAGAATAAAAATTCTTTAAAAAACATTATTAGTTCATAAATTAATTATTTAAAATATTGTTAATGGTATTACATTATTACAATAATAAATGAATGAATAATAATTACAGCAATTGCCCCGATATGTCAGAGGTCAAACTGTCCCAACTGCTCTCAAAATCCGAAAACTGCTCTCAAAAACCTCGGCCTTTCTCTCGAAACTTTTATATACATGAAATATGGCGAAACAAAATGGCCATGTGTGGCTGTTGAAGAACTAGTGAATACGGCCTACTTATCATGGGGATTCCTGCCATGAAGATATCGGGGTGATGAAACTATGTGTTGTCGTCTGACCCACACATAATAATACTATGCATACACACCGCCGCAGTAACATACAATGGTGTAAATTAGTACGGGCTTGAATCAAGGCTATTTGCAGCAAGTTCTTACTGATCCCGGAGTTGAAATCAAGCAAATGTAGCATGAAAATCTTGTGAAATTGTGAGAACAAAATATTCATTTTAAAATTGTGAAAGAAATGCGGTTAAAAACAGCATTTACTTGACATACTTCAAGTGAATTGCCTATGAAGAACATATTCTGATTAAATAATTTAAAGTGAATGCAGTTACATCCACGTTGATGGTCATTATTTTCAGCATCTGTTGGATTTGGTTCTGACCAGTACTTTGTGGTTGAAGGAGGAATGCTGGAAGTCACACTGGTGAGAGACGGAGAAGTACCAACAGCAGCAACTGGTGCAGGTAGGACCTGATGTGATGTAAAGTGATGCGATGTGATGTGATGTGATGTGATGTGAAGTGATATGTGATGTGATGTGATGCGATGTGATGTAAAGTGATATGCGATGTGATGTGATGTGATGTGATATGCGATGTGATGTGATGTGATGTGATGCGATGTGATGTGAAGTGATATGCGATGTGATGTGATGTGATGCGATGTGATGTGAAGTGATATGCGATGTGATGCGATGTGATGTGAAGTGATGCGATGTGATGTGATGTGATGTGATGTGATGTGATGTGAAGTGATGTGATGTAATGCAGTTTATGTAGTTAATATAATGTATACATTGGTTAAGTTCAGTAGTGACGTCAATGCTTTTTCGCGCTTGTGCCGCAAGCGTGCCGACAAACCGCCCTTGTACGCCTACGTGTACACTCTATGCGATTAACGTTACGCGCGCGATACTGCGGCCAGCGGAATATGCGAGTACGTCACTACCGAACTTGAGGAGAACCCAATTATAGATAACTGTAATGTAATGTAGTGTAATGTAATACTGTTAATGTATACATCGTAATGCTATGGATTGTAATTAATGCATACTGGAACATAATTCTACCAAATTGAACGAAATATTTTCCGCTGTAGTCATGGTAATATGAATATTTATTGGGTAAATCAATTTATATATTTTGCTTGTTCCAGTGATCGCTATTGACCTCATACCGGACGCTTCTGCTGATCTATCGATATTAGCCGGAGGAGTTGTGCCTTTTGCTGATGATACAGTACGTTATATGTCAATGGCCGTTGTCATGGGAACCACTGATGCATTCATTGAGGGCGTAGAATGCTTTAAAATCTCGCTTGTTGGTGGAGATGCAGCTGATATTTTTGGTAACATACCTACTGCTGAGGTCTGTGTCATCGATGTTATATGTAAGTATTGTAGTTTAAGTTTTAGATTAATCTAAAGCATTTGATATCATATAGAATCTCATAACAACAGACTACCGGTATTTAATACAATTACCGCTTATACAGTGCGCATAACAATTAAGGTACCAGCTACTTTTTACCACTGTATAAATTATCCTAAACAAAGACAGATGTGTCATAAATTAGAACCATCAGCCAAGTGTACATTCACTGGCTGCTTGTTTTAATTTTGACAAATTTGTCTTTGTTTAGGATATACAGGGTGAACATACTAAACTGGTACCTTAATTCTTTTTCGCACTGTATAGAATGTAACGCCAACATTGGACAGCGATTCAGTGATATTTCATTCTATTATACCAATAGCTGGGCTTAGATGATAACCTTGATGTCTTAGTTGTTCTTTACATGTTTAGATTTTTTTATTTGTAATTTTAGCATCTATAGGGTTTGCAGATGAGCAGTATTTTGTTGTTGAGGGCAGTATGCTTGAAATCCTCTTAGTAAGAGATGGACAATTACCAACAACAGCCAATACCGTTGGAGGTGAGATGAGAGTAAAATGGACGTAACTTTAAAACTATTAGGAGTAGATCCCCTTGTGTTTTTATTGTATATTTTTTCTCCTTCATTTGACACCACTGGGGGGGTGTCATACCTTTGTGGCATTTCGAGATATGTCCATTTAAAGGCCACTCCAAATATCTGGAAAACATATTAAAAGTAATTGAGGTGAACAATAACTGAACATTGACTTGATTACATTTTAAGCCTACTTAATTGGGTTGCCCTTGAAAGTTTGCCTGGTCAACTGGATTGGCCTTGAAGACCAAAAGGTTAGTCAGTCATAAAGTAAGTAAGCAAGAAAGAAACGTACATTTCTATTGTGTGTAAGTTCGATTCACCAAAAATGAAACGACATCGTCGTCGTAGCAACAAGACGTCATGTCACCTCATATTTTGTTCTTTAATCTGTATTTTTGCAGTGGTTGCAATTGAAGCCCTACCCGATGCGTCCCTTGATCTCAGCTTGCAGGGTGGTGGAGTAGCTACATTTGTTGATGATACAATTCGATCCATGCGAATGGCATTTTTAATGGCGACTACAGATGCAATAGTTGAGGACATAGAATGTTTCAAGATCAGACTGGATGATGCTACAACAACTGCAGCAGGTGTTATTGGACATATCGGCACAGCCGTAGTTTGTATCATTGATTCTACATGTAAATATTGTAATGGCTATATCAGCTATGTACTTATTGACGTTATTCAAAAACAATCAAATTCAATTGACCTTTTCGGTAAACCCCATAAGCCTTTGCGAGTACATCCGAGAACTCGTCATTTGACGTCACGCCGACTTGAAATGCGCAGTGACGATGTTCGATAAACGATGTGCGCATAGGTGTACTCGCAAAGGCTTATGGGATTTACCGAAAAGGTCAATTGCAACTAGACATGATTGTGGTCGCACACCACATACACAATGGCGCTATTTTTGTGACCTTTGACCCAAAACACCAGACACTGACCTTAACTCCAAATCATGGAGCATTACTGAGACACGGGTCAATAGTATAGTATGCACAAGTTGTGTCACTAGACGATATATTTTGACCTGAAATCATGTTTTGACACCCGCGTGACATTTGACCCAACAATGGTCATGTGAAATGTGTGGTCATAGTCAGTTTAGAGCTAGAAAAAGAAAGAAATTACAAAAGAAAGAAAGAAAGAAATTACGAAAGAAATTAGGGACCGTTCACAAACACTTGTAAGGGGGGGGCTGATGCAAAAAGGGGGCCCTGAACATTTTTGACCCTCCTAAGGGGGCTGAAAAATGACCACAAATTTTCCTGGAAAAATTGAGTTTATATGCTTTTCTATGGGGTTGACCCATAATTTTCATGTCAAAAAGGGGGGGGGCTCTGAAATTTTCGAGGTCTGTAAAGGCGGGGGGACATTTTGCGATAGGAAGGAAGGAAGAAAGGAAGGAAGGAAGGAAGAAAGAAAGAATGAAAGAAAAAGAAAGAAAAAGAAAGAAAGAGAGAAAGAAAGAAAGAAAGAAAGAAAGAAGGAGTTGAGTGGAGTGGAGAGGGAGGGAGGGAGGGAGGGAGGGAGGGAGAGGAGAGGAGAGGAGAGAAACACCTTACGATCACAAGTCTAATTACAACACATTTCAGCTACTATAGAGTTTTCAGAAAAGCAGTATTGCATCACTGAAGGGCAAATGCTTGATGTCACATTGGTACGAGATGGAATATTACCGACAGCAGCTAATACAGTAGGAGGTAGGTTACATGTATCATCAGCAGCAGCAGCAGCAGCTGCAGCAGATGAACATACTGCTTTCGTGGTCATTGCCCTTAACAATAAGTGTCGAGGTACTTTTAAGATGTAAGTCCATATTGATGCTTATATTATCACACTGACAGTGTTGGGAAAGCACGGTATTGGTACGTTGGATGTTTGTGAGGGGCCCTTGATTCCCCCTTGACATCTTTATTCCATTTCACCTTACCCTGTAGCTGCCCTGCAATCACTATGGGCCACAATGACCTCGACCCAATGGCATAGTACAATAACCTCAATTAAACAATCATAGTGTAAAATTTGAGTATGGGTTTATGTACCCATATTTTCAAAGGGCATTCAATGAATGTACAAATGTATGGGGGTAAAGAACTGTGGCCTGATAGATGAGCATGTAGTGGATCCTAGTGTTAGGACTATCAATTCCTTCTGCCTATGCATCCTTGTTCATCTTAATGTGTCCTGAACTTGTGACATGCTGAAGGGTTGTCTTTGTCAGACCAGAGAAAAACGTGACATATGCACCTCTCTTCGTCCTCTTCCTATGGTATGTTGAGATGTTCAGTAGCATACCGAGGCAACCCATTTCTAACGATTCTACGATGCTACTGTTTAATGTCACACAAAGTTAACCTAATTTTCGCGTCTAAATATTATATTGATCGTTAATATGTTCAAGCAATTTTGAATGATTTTACAGTTGTTGTCTTTGAAGTTCCACCACCTGATCCTTCCGCTGACCTATCGTTAGTTAGTGGTGGAATGGCGACCTTCCTTGATGATACCGTACTGGCTGTAGAAACAGCTCTAGTAATGGCTACAACTGATGATCTTATTGAAGGAATCGAGTGCTTTACGATCAAACTGGACGCTACCACTACTGCAGCAGATGCTATTGGAATTATTGACACAGCTAAAGTCTGCGTCATTGACTCAACTTGTAAGTTTTGTATAAACATTCTATAAGAAAGAAATATTTTTAATATACATAGCTCGGTTCTCGTGACATTGTAGTGGGTGTGGTTTGGGTGTGTTGTGGGAATGCGTGAGCGGGTTCTCGAGGGCGAGCGAAAATATTGTGTCCGTAGAATATGTAATTTTCTTAAAATGAATCAGCTATTTAATGAAATAACCAATTGATGGTTTTCTTCAAATATTACAGCATCGATAAAATTTGCCGATGAGCAGTACTTTGTAGTTGAAGGAAACTCGCTTGAAATAAGACTGGTGAGAAGTGGAGGTTTACCAACAGCAGCTAACACAGTCGGGAGTGAGTTTCCAAGCTTTTTTTAGTTTATGATTCTTCATATACATAATAATGGCCTTCAAGCTTAAATTCGCTGAAATCACAATGGAAATTGCCCGATTTCAATATCTTACATTAGAATATTGCCACAACTTCCAATTATTACGTTAGTATATATCATAAGGCAGTTCTGGGAACGCATCCCATGGTGCCGATGCAATTTATGAGGCCAAAGCAGATAATGAACTATCAAATATTATATCATGATTACAGTGACTTTATATATCAGTTTGGAGGAGAACGCATCCCATGGTGGCGATTTCCAAACACAATGCAATTTATGAGGCCAAAGCAGATAATGAACTATCAAATACAATACACGGGCAATTATTTTCTTCCACAAGATTAACTTCTTGATCCGTATAATTTTGTCACGAATTGTCTTTGTTAGATACATTACGTCAATGTTATTGTTTGTAATAACCATTATTGTCGCTTCATTGAACTTACTGCTCTGCGTGCTAGCCATGCGCTTCAACGGAAAAAGTTGAAATGCTGAAATATTGTCTCAAAATACCAAGAGCTATCTTAAGAACTACTGAACCAATACTAGGTTTGTTTGTACTCATTTTAATGCATTTTTCATGCTGATTCCAAATATGGTCATGAAAATTTACATTTGTGAAATTTTTGAATTTTTAAAAACAAATTTGAAACTTGTCATCTGCAGTCGACACCCTCGTGAAGAGAGTTAATAACACACAGCTCATGTGCGTAGGTCGGCAGTTTCATTAGTTTATCACGCTGTGATTAAAGGAGTGTTTCGTGATCCTAGCATCCTCTTTTTATGACATTATTCAGTAGATATCCACGAAAAAAGCTTTTTCAGTTGATTCCAATTTTGCGTTTGCGAGTTATGCATGATTATGTGTATTACACTGCTCCATCGACAGTGTGTTGTAATTTCGTTCTGGTATACCAGAACGAAATTCAAATTTCACGATATTTTTGCTAAACGAATAAAAATAATCTGCAAGAATTTGTTTGTACATAACATTATGTAGCCAGAGGTTTCCAGTGTTATAAAAATCTCAACTTTTGGGGGGAGAAAAGTGGGGGGGGGGGTGATGCTGTGGATGACGAAATGCCCTTTTAATGAATAGGAACAAATAAAGGGGAACATAGCCCGTAGAGTCATTGGTCCGAAAAAGATTAGGGTTAGAGACAAGGTGAGGGTTGGAGTTAGGGATATTATTAGGGTTAGAGATAAGGTGAGGTTTGGAGTTAGGGATATTATTAGGGTTAGAGATAAGGTGAGGGTAGGAGTTAGAGATATTATTAGGGTTAGAGATAAGGTGAGGGTTGGAGTTAGGGATATTATTAGGGTTAGAGATAAGGTGAGGGTTGGAGTTAGGGATATTATTAGGGTTAGAGATAAGGTGAGGGTAGGAGTTAGAGATATTATTAGGGTTAGAGATAAGGTGAGGGTTGGAGTTAGGGATATTATTAGGGTTAGAGATAAGGTGAGGGTTGGAGTTAGAGATATTATTAGGGTTAGAGATAAGGTGAGGGTTGGAGTTAGGGATATTATTAGGGTTAGAGATAAGGTGAGGGTAGGAGTTAGAGATATTATTAGGGTTAGAGATAAGGTGAGGGTTGGAGTTAGGGATATTATTAGGGTTAGAGATAAGGTGAGGGTTGGAGTTAGGGATATTATTAGGGTTAGAGATAAGGTGAGGGTTGGAGTTAGGGATATTATTAGGGTTAGGGTTAGAGTTAGTGTTAGGCATATGGGCTAGGGTTTAAGGGTAAAGTATTACACTACAAGATTCCTATTACGGCCGCCTGCACACTGTGCAGTGTACATGTACACCTTCGCTAACTAGGTACCTGACTGGTACACACAGAGTAGCTCCAAAGTTCCATTGATGCTAATGCACACGACCCATCAGCAGTGGTACTGCACTGGTACTCACCTGGAACTGCACAGTACCAATCAAGTACCTTAGGATTAAAGTTATGGCTAGTTTGAGTTAGGGGTTAGTGTTATGTTTAGGGAACATTTGCATTTGTTAAGGATTATGTTTAGGTTATAGGTTATTAGTGATAAGATAGTTAGGTTACGTTATGTGTTCATATTCCTTTGGGAAAGTTGGTCATAAATGGAGTATAAAAGTACATTATCATGATTATTTGAATTATTATAAAACTAAAAGTTCTTTTCGTTCGTGATAAATACTATTATTATTATTATTATTATTATTATTATTATTATTATTATTATTATTACTATTTATCAATACATATTCACAAGGTTACTATTTATTTTTTGTGAGTTAACATTGTAATAAATGTTTGTCCATTTCTAGTGGTTGCTTTCGAAGCTGTTCCTGACCCTACCAGTGATCTTTCATTGCTTAATAGTGGGACATATACATTTGTTGATGATACCATACGAGCTTTACAAATGGCTAGTGTAATGGCAACATCTGATTCGTTTGTTGAGAATATCGAATGCTTCGAGATAAGACTAGACGACGCCACCACCACAGCAGCGTCCAGAATAGGAGATATTGACACAGCCCAAGTCTGCGTCATTGATGCCACATGTAAAAATTGTAGCCTAGAAAAATATGACAAATTCTAAATCTGTACTTAGTAAGCAGACACACAAAAGACAAAACAACAGATTTAATTTAGTAAATGTCATTCAAAGTGTAAAAATGAATACAGTTTTACATGCAATCAAACAACCGTGAACCCGTTTTACATTATTGAGACTTCTTTTGAAGAAAACTGAAACTTTGACATATATTTAATACTTTTAGCGTTGATTGAGTTTGCCGATGAGCAGTACTTTGTTGTTGAGGGAAATATGCTTGAGATACGAATGATTAGAAATGGAGTACTACCAACTACGGCTAATACTAACGGAGGTTGGTCGCAATTATTATTATTATTATTATTATGTTTCATTTTGCAATTAGCTTACTAATTAAAAAAAACCGCAGTGATTTATAGTGCGCTACGCCTAGACGTTGATCTACAAGCCTCAGCACACTGTACAGGAACAGGAGTTAGAGGAGTTATTCTTTGACTAAACCCTGAAAACTCCACACACACTTACAACAAACAGTGGACATAAACCATATAAGGAATCAGAGGGACATGGGAGTTTGGGTCAGGCAGAATTTTTTTGTTTTCGCCGCCAAAGGCGGTGGATTTTTTTTTTGACGCCGAAGGCGTTGAATATTTTTTTCATTTTTACGGTATACCTCAATACGTGTATACCTTACACCTTTGTTCCATAACCATTAAGGTATAGCATATTTTTTTGTTTTTGCTATAGCCCCCGAATGAAATGTATTTAATTATGTTTGTACTCACTCAGGTAGCATTGTGTGTGAATTTTACATCCGAACTAAGTGCAATTTTATTTTAGTGTCTAAAATGGCCCAAAATGAGGGTTTTTCAATATTGCCGTCCATTTCTAATCGTCACCCCATAAACTTTACATGTAAAATAAAAAGGCTCATAAAAATTTAATAGCACCTAGTTCGGATGTAAAATTCACACAAAATGCTTCTTGAGTGATTACAAATATAATTAAATACTTTTCATTCGGGGGCTATGTGAAAATTTTTTTAATGTATTCCTTGTACAATGACATTTCACAATAAAATGTCCATTGGAAACAAAGGTGCTTAATACAGAGTTGGGTGGGAAAAAATAATTATTTTTACTCAGCAGTGAGGCAATTGTTGTTCCGTCTCACTAGTGGGCAAAGTTTTAAAAAAATCTCCCATGCGCCCCCTGGAAATCAAATGGTGCGCCTCTGATATTAATACGATGACGAAAGTCTATCACACAGGACATCTCGCCCATTGCTATTAATAATTTTGTACCTCTGCATTATGCGCCTGTTTCGCGAATGCTCTTTCTTGTTTTAAATATGTATCACAATGGTGTCACTTCATGTTGCAGCCAGTGTCAGTCACATTATTTGGTTGTCTGTCTCAGAGATCGACACGACTATCTTCGTGCTCTTCGCAAGCACAATTAATATAATATCTTTTCATTTGATCATTTTGACGCTTCTGATTTTGACGCTTCTGATTTCAAAATTCTCTGTTTTTGCCAGTGATTGTTTTCGAAACTCTGCCGGATGCTTCAAGTGACCTGTCATTATTAGGATCAGTTACATTTGTCGACAACACCGTGCGTTCCATGCAGATGGCATTAGTAATGGGAACTGTGGATTTATTAGTAGAAAACATTGAATGTTTTGAAATCAAATTTGACGATGTAAACACGAATGCTGCCGATACAATCGGCAACATTGATACGGCTGAAGTCTGCGTTATTGACGCAACGTGTAAGTTCATTCTTTAAGCAAATTACGGCTATAGAAAAAAAAATAATACAACATGTGTAAGGGAACATTTGAGTTAGTATTTGAACAATATTTAAGTTTTGATGGAAATAGCCCATGAAGTACTAAGATATTTTTGACACAATGTGTACTACCAGGACCGCGACACTCCGGCACTTGTTGGAAGACATCTAGTACAGCAGACAGTACATGTACAATGTGATTTTCTCATTTATAATTAGGATTACGTCATTGCCAGAGCTTGTTTTATTTGTTCATTAGAATGATTGACAGCGGTTGGCGTACTTATACTCTTTGTTTTGTTAAAAAAAAAAAAAAAAATTTGATTCTCGGATAAATTATAGGTCACTAGGTCAATTCGGACCGTCTCTTCCTCAGATCTCTATGTAGGACTCTATGGTATCTTCTCATTACACGATCGTAGTAAGACTTGGCCGGCGACGACGCTTGCGAATTGCCTGTCTTCAACTGCTGTATAGCATGGTATAGGCAGTTTGTAGAGAGTGTCTTATCTCATTATATAAAATCTCTGGTACTACTCATATAATCAAAAGGAAATCATCGTCTACTTTTAAGAGTCGTCCCTTTCTTTACTTTTTATTAATCATGTCCAGTGGCTTTCTGATATTATTTCAGTTACGTGTTTTCGACAAAGAATGAGCCCGGGTCTTTATTCAAGTAAATAAAGAAGCCTGAACAAAAACAATTATGTTTACTGTGCGAATTAATATAACTTACAGAAGCTGTATAATACTAGTTAGATATAATTTGAATTCTATATATTTTCAGCTGTGATTGAATTTGTACAAGATCAGTACTTTATCGTAGAAGGTTCAATGCTTGAGGTCACCCTGGTTAGAAGAGGAGTGCTGCCAACGGCTGCAAATACAAACGCAGGTATCCGAAAAACAAACAGTTAATAAACCAATAACAGCAACAGCAGCAGTGGGATAACAACAACAATAACATTAAAAAACCAAACAACAACAAGCAGACGAGGGAATAGTTGAAGGAAGAGCACACGCACATAATAATTATTTCCTATCTCCTTCTCAAATTATTACTTTAACTATCATATAAATTTAATTAAGTCCAGAATTCACGCAAAAAATTTGGCAAAAAACACCCTGAGCCTCGCAGATGAATTCATCTGGTCTTTGCCATTCTAAATATGTATACTTTTATATACTTTAGACCAACAATTACGCAGCTATGAGGCCCAAAAGTTTCCATAATCCCAGTGTTAAAATCCAGGGAAAATCGTTTATTTTTCTTTTACATATTATTTTTCAGTGGTTGTATTTGAAGCACTGCCGGATGCCACCAATGATCTCAGTTTGGTAAACGCTGGAATAGTGACTTTTACTGATGATACAATACGCGCCGTGGAAATGAATATCGTTATGGGGACACCTGATTTACTCGTTGAAGACATTGAATGTTTCATTATCAAACTAGACGCCGCTACAACTACTGCAGCAGATATCATAGGAAATATCGGTTCAGCACAAGTGTGTGTTATTGATGCAACTTGTAAGTACACAGGAATGGAATCATACCTCATATATTATGGTCATATATTGCAATAATTTTGTTGGATTTTAAATTCTCTCAAAGCTGTGGCAAAAGAAACTAATGACAGTTGTAATATTGAGTTACGTTTAATATCTATTTTGTTTATTCGTACGATAATCTTGATGAATCTGTTCCTTTTATTCACATAATTCTTTCTTTAAAATACTTAATTTAAGGCAAATACTTTATGACGACAAATAAATAATAATACAAAATAATTTAATCAAATACATAAATATTTTTATTATAGAGATTACAGAGATAAACAGACTTTTCGCGTCTGACGTCAGGGCAAAGGCGCGCCCTGATTGGTTGCCGACCTGTGTAGTACGGCATTTTCTGTCTAGTTGTCAGAATTTCTTTTTATCTCTGTCTTTCATTTTTAAGCATCAATCGAATTTGCGGACGAACAGTATTTTGTCGTTGAAGGAACAATGCTTGACATCAGACTGATAAGAAATGGAGTTCTGCCGACGGCTGCAAATACAATTGGAGGTATTGTTTTCATAAACATTGCAAATAGATTTAAAAAAAAAAAAGAAATTATGGGCTAAAAATTCGAGTGGTAAAAGAAATAATAAACGGTAATTTGAAATAATCGAAATGTTGTTTCAGAATAAGCATAATATATCAAGAATAATACTAATGCTCTTTTCTGTTACACAATTATTGTAAAATTTGCCGTTTCAGTGACAATGATTGAAGCCATTCCTGATGCGACCCTTGATCTTACTCTATTAAGTACCGGAACAGTACCATTTGCTGACAATACAATACGTGCTATGCAGATGTCTCTCCTTATGGGGACAACGGATTCACTGATCGAGGATATTGAATGTTTTCAAATTGCACTTGATGATGCCGCTACGACTGCAGCCAATACCATAGGAAATGTTGGCACCGCTGAAGTCTGTGTCATTGATGCAACATGTAATGTTACTATCTACCAAAAAAACGTTGACAACGTAAAGAAATTAGCAAGTTTAAAAAAACCCACCTCGGCTCACTTTTTGAAACTTGGTCCCATTTGTAAAAGGTACTGATTTAAACTTTATCATATTTATATCAATTTAAAACATTTGCAGATGCGATATTAATTTGTAAGCTTTCTGGAACGACCTGAAAGGTTATTATCTTGTTCTTGCACGGTAAGCCAATATCCTATTGTGTTTTGTTTTATAATAATCATGATTAATGATTGAATTAAACAAATAACACGTAGGCTTGTAATCTTGTTGGAAACGCTGTGTTCTGTTGAAATAAAATAAAAACACTGAGTTGCTGTTGGTGTTTAAAATGGGACCAAGTTTCAAAAAGTGAGCCGAGGTGGGTTTTTTAAACTTGCTGATTTCTTTACGTTGTCAACGTTTTTTGGTAGATTTCTTTTCTTTTTATGAATGTAGCCAAGCAGCTCCAAGCTTGGAAAGTCATCAGGTTAGGATGTGCTCCATAAAACAAATAAAACGAAAAATAGATGTTTGAAGTTGCAATTCTGGTAAATGCGCATTATATTTAAGCCTATACTACGGAAGCGTCTATATGCCCCATTCCCCGAGTAGGCAATATAATCGTGTTTTAATGTTTGTGGTTCTTTGTAGCCCTGCGGGGCAACCTAGTTCGATATTCCTATTAAGCGGCGGTTGTCGGCGATCTTTCGTGGTTTGTGGTTTTCATCAAGCCCTGCCCTCTATCGGGAGCTAATTTATAGTTTAAGCTTGTTGGATATCCATATCTCGTGGTTTCTGGTTCTTTGTAGCCATGTGGGGCAATCTAGTTGCATATCCAAATTTCGCTGTTTGTGGTTCTTTATAGCCCTGCGGGGCAATCTAGTTGGATATCAATATTGAGCTGCAGTTGTTGTTGATCTTTCGCGGTTTGTGGTCTTAATTTGTTGGATATCCATATTTCGTGGTTTGTGGTTCTTTATAATCTGGCTTGTTGGATATCCATATTTCGTGGCTTGTGGTTCTTTGAAGCCCTGTGGGGCAATCTAGTTGCATATCGAAATTCCGCGGTTTGTGGTTCTTTATAGCCCTGCGGGCAATCTAGTTGGATATCAATATTGAGCGGCAGTTTGATCTTTCGCGGTTTGTGGTCTTAATTTGTTGGATATCCATATTTCGCGGTTTGTGGTTCTTTATAATCGATATGCCTGTGGGAAATCTGGTTGGATATCCAAATTGCGCGGTTTGTGGTTCTTTGTAGCCCTGCGGGGCAATCTAGTTGGATATTCCTATTAATCGGCGGTTGTCGGCGATCTTTCGCGGTTTGTGATTTTAATTTCCCTCTATCGGGAGCTAATTTGTAGTTTAAGCTTGTTGGATATCCATATTTCGTGGTGTATGATTCTTTATAGCCCTGCAGGGCAATCTAGTATATATCCAAATTTCGCGGTTTGTGGTTCTTTATAGCCCTGTGGGGAAATCTAGTTGGATAACAATATTCAGCGGCAGTTGTTGGCGATCTTTCGCTGTTTGTGATTTTAATTTGTGACAATTTATAATATTTATTCCAAATATAATTGCTGTTGGTGTTTAAAATGGGACCAAGTTTCAAAAAGTGAGCCGAGGTGGGTTTTTTAAACTTGCTGATTTCTTTACGTTGTCAACGTTTTTTGGTAGATTTCTTTTCTTTTTATGAATGTAGCCAAGCAGCTCCAAGCTTGGAAAGTCATCAGGTTAGGATGTGCTCCATAAAACAAATAAAACGAAAAATAGATGTTTGAAGTTGCAATTCTGGTAAATGCGCATTATATTTAAGCCTATACTACGGAAGCGTCTATATGCCCCATTCCCCGAGTAGGCAATATAATCGTGTTTTAATGTTTGTGGTTCTTTGTAGTTCGATATTCCTATTAAGCGGCGGTTGTCGGCGATCTTTCGTGGTTTGTGGTTTTCATCAAGCCCTGCCCTCTATCGGGAGCTAATTTATAGTTTAAGCTTGTTGGATATCCATATCTCGTGGTTTCTGGTTCTTTGTAGCCATGTGGGGCAATCTAGTTGCATATCCAAATTTCGCTGTTTGTGGTTCTTTATAGCCCTGCGGGGCAATCTAGTTGGATATCAATATTGAGCTGCAGTTGTTGTTGATCTTTCGCGGTTTGTGGTCTTAATTTGTTGGATATCCATATTTCGTGGTTTGTGGTTCTTTATAATCTGGCTTGTTGGATATCCATATTTCGTGGCTTGTGGTTCTTTGAAGCCCTGTGGGGCAATCTAGTTGCATATCGAAATTCCGCGGTTTGTGGTTCTTTATAGCCCTGCGGGCAATCTAGTTGGATATCAATATTGAGCGGCAGTTTGATCTTTCGCGGTTTGTGGTCTTAATTTGTTGGATATCCATATTTCGCGGTTTGTGGTTCTTTATAATCGATATGCCTGTGGGAAATCTGGTTGGATATCCAAATTGCGCGGTTTGTGGTTCTTTGTAGCCCTGCGGGGCAATCTAGTTGGATATTCCTATTAATCGGCGGTTGTCGGCGATCTTTCGCGGTTTGTGATTTTAATTTCCCTCTATCGGGAGCTAATTTATAGTTTAAGCTTGTTGGATATCCATATTTCGTGGTGTATGATTCTTTATAGCCCTGCAGGGCAATCTAGTATATATCCAAATTTCGCGGTTTGTGGTTCTTTATAGCCCTGTGGGGAAATCTAGTTGGATAACAATATTCAGCGGCAGTTGTTGGCGATCTTTCGCTGTTTGTGATTTTAATTTGTGACAATTTATAATATTTATTCCAAATATAATTTCAGTCTGAGCTGTGAACAGAGCCACTGATAAATGTGTTTTAAATGACGAAGATATCATGATAGTCAGGCATGGTGAAAGCATCTGGATGGTGAAAGTAGGCCCTAGGCCTAGGCCTAAATGTGAATAAAAAATCAAACATGTTTGTTTGATGAAAAAAAATATAATATCACAATAGCAATGGATGTTCGAAATGGTGTTATTCTTGATTTATGACAATAAATTGGTTAATAAAACATTTAAAAAAAAGGTGCTGGGAAGTTTCGAACTTGGGCAAAACTTCATAAGTGGATTAGAAGTCCATGGCCTTAACCACTTCGCCACGGGGACGTCCCGATATAACGACGTGTGAAAGTGGAGTATTTATTAATATGAATGTATGCTGTGGTTCGGAAAGAATAAAAGAATTGTGAAAAACTTGATTTTTTGGCGAATGGGATCCAGAATTTGTATGTAGGGTATCCAGGAAAATGCTAGGGTATATTTTGAAAGTGAATCTCAAAAAATAGTGCGACAGTGACAGCCATGTATGGCTGTAGCAGTGACGAAAGATTCTGGATATCAGTATGATAAGCTATGATTTTACACTAATTTTGGCTATGAAATACCGCGTGAAATAATACAAGAATGTTTGTTTATTATCAAACAGTCGGATTGACTGTAAGATTGGTGTAACTTTTTGAATTAATGAGTTATTAAAATATTACACTTTGTACAGTAAATAAGATTTAGCATGGTTTTAGATATATTTTGTACCCAGCGAAAAATATCACAGAACAATAGCGTTTTGTTTCGTGTAAATATAGTCCGCGGTGCATCTGTTTATTCTTCTTTATCAGTCGTTTTTTTAAAACTTGCTGGTCATGCTACCGCTTGACTCTAATAAATAGTGAAATGTTATTTATATATATATTTATATATTTAGTATTGAGCACTTTTCCACCGGGCAGTTTGATACTTCTTGCATATTTATATATTTATATATTTATTTATTTATTTATTTATTTATTTATTTATTTATTTATTTATTTATTTATTTATTTATTTATTATTTATTAAAAGGCTATTTGATCTAAATATATGCGAGAAGAATTTACGGGGAGTACATGTAACATAAACTATTTTGGTTAAAAAGTATTTTCTCAACCAAATGGTGTAAACGCCTACTTTTTTACAAAGCTAATTAGCGTTTAAGAATCTGGCGTTACTAACGTCGCTCTCGTAACGACGCAGCGCGGCAGTGCCACACACATACCAACAAGAATTGAAAACCAAAATAAGCAGTGCATAATTAATACGTGAACAATTGACATGGAAAGAAGAAAGACTTTTTTGTGTAAATTAAAAAGTATAAATACCATTACAAGATACACAGGCTTGTAATACGGGAAGAAGAAAAAAGAATAAACGACGTAGAAAGACTTTCCATTAAAACGAATAACATTTACAACATTTAATCCTTATCCCTTTATGCTTCAAACAGTATGTTTTATTTTGATGTTTATTTTCGACTTGCTGGGTATTATAGTCTCTTTGGTTCTTGGTTCTTTTAAGTCACTAGTGATTATTCCTGCTGCAGGGGAGCAGCGTGGTACACTGGTAAGGTCTTTGCCTTTGGTGCAAGTGGTCCCAGGTTCAATTCCCCGCAGGACCAAAGAAATAATTCCGCTCTCCCCGTGGCTCATCTAGTAATGGTCGGGCAGATGAAGAAAAAAAAAGACCTCGTTACAGCCGGTTCCGATCAGGGTAATAAGCCGGATTGCTGGCTACATTTGACTGTCCTGCAAAAATTCCCCGACCAGTTATCTACGGCGATCCCCTTCGTTCACAAGTCACTTGTGCCTGGCCGATGTTTCGTCAGCGTTATCGCCTAGATTTCAGCTATTAATGCCTAGATATGCTCGACATAAAAAAAAATAGACCAGCAAGTCCGATGTTTTTTAAACCAACGGTATCTAGCTTTAATATTGAAACTCTATTGTTTATCGTTGTTGTCCTCATTTTGTCACACCCTACAACCTATGTCATAAGATGTTTGGAAACAGTAATCGTTGCAGTATTGTATTGATATTTTCAGCGTCGATTGAGTTTGCCGATGAGCAGTACTTTGTTGTTGAGGGAAATATGCTTGAGATACGAATGATTAGAAATGGAGTACTACCAACTACGGCTAATACTAACGGAGGTTTGTCTCATCATCACGAAGTTTTTTTTATAGTTAATTAAAAAGTATTTTATTATGAAATAGAGAGCATATCCGGGTATTGAGACACTAAATACTTACGAGAAAGGAGTGCGTGCAAAGCATTATTCCAGGGAAGCATTAACTTTCTTCGCGCGGGTGTCGACTGCAGACGACATGTTTCAATTTTTTTTTTTCAATTCAAAAATTTCAGATATGTAACTTTTTGTGACCATAATTGGAATCAGCATGAAAATTGCATTAAAATGAGTACAAACAAGCCTAGTATTGGTTGAGTAGTTCTTGAGATAGCTCTTGATATTTTGTGAAAAAAATTCAAAACTTGAACCTTTTCCGTTGAAACGCATGGCTAGCAGGCATATCATTAAAGTCCCAAAGGCTGAACTACGATAAATACAATCAACAGGCTACTCTACTAATAAGTTAATATGAAAGCTAAAAGCTAAGTAGGCTACTCCTTATTATGGTGTTTTCTTCATGTAAACAGTGGTTAACAATAACTATTCTTGAGAACGTTCCGGCAATCTCATTGGTTCTTACCCGTGTGATATGACACGATATCACACGGGTCAGCGCGTGTGCATCAACGCGATACGCGTGCTCGCTATTTGAACCAATCGGAGGCGCATAGCAACAACGGGACTGATCGATTTGAAGTCCTAGGTAGTTACTTATAAAATGTAGGATTTAATTTGATTACAATTTGTAATACTTATGATATTTCTATTTGAATTGAAGTGTTTAAGAATGAGATTAAAGGTATTGTTTATAGCCGCTGTCGTGCATCTATCGTCTCATATAACACGGGCGACATCATTATTTTTGGCGTAAAACAATGTTTTACTTAAAATAATGATGTCGCCCGTGTTATTTGATACGAGAGATATACTCCAGGCACTAAAACCAATACCTTTATTCTATAAATATCATTATTTCTACCCATGGTACCCTAATTCCATACATCCCCTATGGAATACATGTCCTTAGTCTCCCACACAATTGGTGTTCGTAGATTTCAAATGGTGTCACCCATTCAGGTTACACCATTTGAAATTCACAATCCTGTGTGAATTTCTAAATTCTCTGCATTGTTTTGCCAGTGATTGTCTTCGAAACTCTGCCGGATGCTTCAAGTGACCTGTCATTATTAGGATCAGTTACATTTGTCGACAACACCGTGCGTTCCATGCAGATGGCATTAGTAATGGGGACCGTGGATATATTTGTAGAAAACACTGAATGTTTTGAAATCAAATTTGACGATGTAAACACGAATGCTGCCGATACAATCGGCAACGTTGATACGGCGGAAGTCTGCGTTATTGACGCAACGTGTAAGTTTACAAAGTACAGTTTGATACATAATTTATGTAAGCGAAGTGAACTTGTTTTCGACCTGTTCATCCAACTTATGACATAATTTAACCTTCAACCCCCCCGGAGTGGTTTGAGTGGAGGGGTTCTATGTGCTGTATGCGTAATTTCTTTCTGCAACAATATCAGTCACCTCTATGTTAATCTGCACGTCCCAATGCCGTTGAGGGTAAGCACTCCGGTTGTTGCATTCTGTTGAATTTGGCATGGTTGCTGATGAGGAAGGTGTTCGGAGGGCATGCATCATGGGTGTGGCAATAATGCTGGTTTCATACTACCCTGCCGCTTGCCGCTGAGCGGCGTGGCGCACGCGCATTACAGACGAACGGACACAATAAAGGCTTGTCATTGGTTGAAACGCAGCGGCAAGCGGCAGGAAAGTCTGACGGGGGCATAAGTGTAGAGGGGGAAGGGAATGGGGCGCTATGGGCCTGGTCAGGGTCATCAAAAATGGTATGAGGGCGTCCAACATGCTCATGTCGCCAATCTCTGTAACTCGGGTCTAGAGGACTAGGGCGATATGAATCCTGGCTGCGCCCCTGCGGATGAATATCAAGTCTGGGCTTCTTTTCTTTTTAAACCTTTACCTTGCCTTCAGAACCATGAGACCTATTGAAGAACTTTTTATCGTATTTTATTGTCCTTGTATTATATATTTTATATTGTAGCTGTCATTGAATTTGTTCAAGATCAGTATTTTGTCGTAGAAGGTTCAATGCTTGAGGTCACATTGGTTAGGAGAGGAGTGCTGCCAGCGGCTGCAAATACAAATGCAGGTATACTTGAAAGTTACAAACGTAAAAGCAAGCATTTAAGTTAACATATGATAGGGCAGAGCCAACAGCTACATCTATTATCATACGGCATCACAAGCTTTTATGCATTCCCTTTTCAAGTCAGATAAACAACAACAACAACCCCAAAACACATTCTTCACAGAGTGTATAAACGTGAGGTTAAGGTATAACAATATAGGTACATTATACACCTTCTCATGAATTTTTGCTTATAACTCGAAAACGATTCATCACAGATAGGCCAAACTGAATCCTTTATGACCAGAGGGATTGATATAGTTTTATAACAATATGAGCATTTTCAAATTTAACCCCATGTAACATTTAACCCCTCTTTTCATTGACCCCATATTGGTCTATATTTTATCTGAAATTAATAATAGTGAACCAAAGAATTTACAAACCCTGTCTTGTGATATAATTTGCCAACTCTGTCCCCTTAAAGGTCTTTGACCCGATTGACAGCCTCGTCCTCTAGTTTCCCTCATCAAAGTTGAGATTTTGGTACCAGAAGAAAGCTCATTGTTCTCATTATCCCAGTGAAATTTAACGTCCAGGATATTTTTCGTTAAAATGGTGAGAACAAAAACTTGATTTGTGTTAACCCACGGGAAATGTATGTACTATCCCATGGGGCATTGTTATACACGTTTTTGCTTCTCATATCAAAACCTCTGGAGCAATACAACTCAAAATTTTGAAACAAATTGTTTTAATGGTAGGCCTCAATCTAAGATAGAGAACATGAAAAATTGGACCACGCCTCTTTCATTGTTTTACCTGTATCTCTAAAAATAGTTACGTACATGATATTGTTCTGTAATAATTTGCCTATGCATATTACATTTCAATTCAGTGGTTGTATTTGAAGCACTGCCGGATGCCACCAATGATCTCAGTTTGGTAAGCACTGGAACAGCGACTTTTACTGATGATACAATACGCGCAGTTAAAATGAATATCGTTATGGGGACACAGGACTTACTCGTTGAAGACATTGAATGTTTCATTATCAAACTAGACGCCGCTACAATTACTGCAGCAGATACCATAGGAAATATCGGTTCAGCACAAGTGTGTGTTATTGATGCCACATGTAAGTACATTAATTTGTACAGTATATATATGTTTTTGAATGTTTCGTTGCTTTTGTTGTTGTTTCGATGATATCGGTATAGTTCTGAAGTTCCGATATATGGTCGAATCCAACCAAAAGTGTCCACGGGCCAAAAATAAAATTCCGAAATAAAAATGTCTCCACAATTTTTTCCTTTTGCCCATTCATTGATGACATATTGGCCTTATAGGAACCAAAAGTGCCATTACTAATCTTGAAAAATAAATCCAGGACGTGTGATAGTAAATGTGATATCAAAACCCAATGTTACCTACGAATACCACTAGGATGCTTTCACTATCGCAATACTAATCAACCTAAAACAAATGGAATATTCCCATTAACGCTTTTTTCGTGTAATGTAGATCACAGGGTGTCAGGAAAATGCTAACTCGACCAGAAAATATTTATTTTTATTTTTATAACGAGATCAATATGATCTTAGTCAATTTATGCTAGTTTATTTTTGAAAATGAACTTTAGGTCAGTTTCTGTATTTTATTTATCAAATGAGTATGAATCAATTTACACATTGTATAAGAACGAGTATGATATATGTTTTCAAGAATATTAGGAATTATACGCATACACCTAACGCTTTATACAATGAAAAGGTGAAGAAACCCGGGTATTCGTAGGTAACATGAGCGATTTAACAATATCTGTATTGAGTTTATAGGTTTAAATTTTGCTATTATGGTAATGAATTAATAAAATGGTAGTTTTAGATCTCTTTCAGATGGTACGTCCAAATGAATAAATGCTTTTACCTTAGATCAAAATTTTTTGATGCTTTTAGCAAGAGTTTGACCACTTCATTTTGATATACAAGTAGTAAATCAGCAATTTTACATAATAAATAATTGTTGAATGAATCCGTATATGGGTAATAATAGTGTCCTGGGGTACCGCTTAAAGTTTTGACAATTAATTTTCATTGGTAGGGACACTTCATTACACATGTCATGTATTATGCTGTATTCGTAAGTAACATTTCAGTATTTGTAAGTAAGAATTAGACTTTTGGTGGATATCGCAATCAAAACTTCATTTTATAAAGCACTTTGAATGTATTATTTTCTTTATGTGCGTTTATTGATACTTTAGACCCTATCATGTATTAATAATGCCGGTTCACATCGGTTGAAAGAGGATTGAAGTAAGAAACAAAGGCACTAAAGTGACTTTAATTTGCTTAATTGCACACAAATCGCTTAAAACCGTTATTGCAGACTTGTGAAGTCCATCTTGGAGTCAGTTACGTCTTGTGGCCTTTCGTTTGAGGGCAACTACAATTAGCTTTATACCAGGGTCCATCAATGTGTTGTCTAGATCATGAGACAATGAGAACAGTCGTTTTTTCCATGGTATTCGTAGGTAACCTTAGCGAAAACGTCAAAAGTTACCTTCGAATAAATCAATTTGGACACAAATTACTCAGAAACCAGAAGGTCGGTAAACATTTAAAATGAAGCACACATGACAGTTGACAAATCCAAGTATTTATCCCCTTCTAATCTTCTTTGAATCTGATTTTTCTTTCAAATGATCAGACCGTCGTCTATTTCAGTACATATTTTTCACCAATCAAGCCGTATTCAGTTTTGCATGGTGGGCATGTATGAGAATTCACAACTTTCATTGACATATGATTTGATAGCAAACATACAGGCCTTCGTTGTGTACCAATATGGGCATTGGCATGAATGGCGGTGTTTCACAATACTGTCATGATGTCAAAGTGTATTCGTAGGTAACATTCGGTTACCGAAATTTACCTACGAATACTTGCTTTTATTGTTGACATCTCAGAAATATTTAAACGCAGGTTATTGAAACTTGGTAGAAATAAAGAGTGTATTACCCTGCACCTATTGCTTAACTATTGTTTACTATTCTCTCACTTTGTGGAAATGGCACAGCTTTTAACATGTATTCGGAGGTAATGCATATTTTTTACCAAACCTACCTTTGTGCCATTTAGAATTTCTGGCAGCTAAACACAATAATAAAGATGTCCGAATGCAATGCATTTCAGTATTGGACATATCGAAGCTTGTATCAATATTGTGCATTTATTAGTGATTTCCATTTTTTAAGATATATCTAGTGCTATGAAAAATTGCAATAGTAGCTAAAGCAAAAAAATACCACACAAAAAATTATCACAAAAAATTCATAATTATGTACAAATATGTGAAAAATTGAACAGGCAATCTTTGAATACACACCTTTCAGGAAATCAATTTAGATTCAATCCAATGACTTCTTTTCATAACTGATTTAGATGTTTTTAAAAAACTTTAAGAAATATTTTGAAAAATGGTTAAAAATAGCATGTTTTGGGGTTTCTGTGTCTAAGTTTTTCACAGAAGGGGTCTTATTATATATGGCGCGAAGCGTATGATTAAAACGAATAAACTCAATACAAAAACGAATGCCAATTGATTAATACTTTTAAGTTATGGCCCTGAACATGCCGTGTACACTTTTGGTTGGATTCGACCATATACATAAAACGGTGCATATCAATTCTTAATGGCCTTGCGAGATAAAGAACCTTAAGTTCCGTGCTGAAAAATAAGTTCACTTGAAGTTTCCTGTCATATGACAGCTGTTGTGTGCAATCACATGATATTCATATAATTTCATAAGCTCCCTAAAGTAACGTTTGTCCTTTAAACAATGTAATATACATTTTCAATACTTAATATAAGGATATCAAATGGCTCTTTTCAGAGCCACCATCACCCAAAAGTGTCTACTATGGATTTCTTGGTGAGCAGTTTCCGAAAATTTGAAATAAAAAACAAAACAAATTAGCAAGCAACCACACAAAAACATGGACCTAAAGAATGAAAACCCTTCGTAATTACTTTTCTTGTCGAATCCATGTAGCAACAATCGAATTTGCAGACGAACAGTATTTTGTTGTTGAAGGGACAACGCTTGACATCAGACTGATTAGGAATGGAGTTCTGCCGACGGCTGCAAATGCAATAGGAGGTATTTATCAAACAGTACATTTCTTGCAAAAATAAAACGATTTAATAGATAATTATAAACAGAACGGAACCGAATGATTCTGCGCATAACTGTACCAGTGCTTTCAGGTGATGGAATGTCTTGCCGGGAAATGGAGGATTTTAGGTTCGTGGGGGCACGTTGGCACGGCGGTACGGGCTCTGCCTTGTAATAGGTAGATTGCGAGTTCGAGCCCCGGCGGTGCCATCGTGTTGTGCTCTTGAGCAAGGCGCTTTACCATACTTGCCTCTCTCTACCCAGGGGTGAATTGGAGAGCTGTTATGAATATTGTCCACTGGGCGCCGCCCAAAGGTATCAGCATGCCTTGGGCATTGTGTGCCAGCTGCCATATTCTAACGACAGTGGAATAAATGTAAAACGCTTTGATACATGTGCATATGTGAAATGCGATGTATAAACATGATAAATACCAACATTTGTCATGTCCTGGATGTTCATGGCATTTTTTTTTATTGCAATATTAACATGAAAAGATTTCAGTAGCTGTAGTGGTTTTCTACCAATAAGGAATGTTTTCTTAGATTTTGTACACACTCTGAACAACATAAAAATGCATGGGTAAAATACTGTTATTGTTTTTGTGGGTTGTGGTCGGATTAAAGGTGCTCAAACGCTTAGTGTTGTTTTAAACATATTAAAATTATTATTGCTTTAGTATATCACAATATATCACAATTTGTTTCAGCCGCGTTAATTGAAGCCATACCTGATGCGACCCTTGATCTTACTCTATTAAGTACCGGAACAGTAACATTTGCTGACAATACAATACGTGCTATGCAGATGTCTCTCCTTATGGGGACAACGGATTCACTGATCGAGGATATTGAATGTTTTCAAATTGCACTTGATGATGCCGCTACGACTGCAGCCGACATCATAGGAAATGTTGGCACCGCTGAAGTCTGTGTCATTGATGCAACATGTAACTATAATCTTAAGATATTCTTGCTTGCTTGCTTGTTTGCTTGCTTACTTGCTTGCTTGCTTGCTTGCTTGGTTGCTTGGTTGCTTGCTTGGTTGCTTGCTTGCTTGCTTGCTACTTATTTCTTGTGGTTTTCCCGAACCACGACAGTTCTCAAGCTATATTATGACATTCTGCATTTAAGTTATGGAATCATTTTCAGGGTCACAGAAAGACAGTTTGTTTCACCGAAAGCAGCTATAATTAGGATCTCACGAATACGCGTTTTTCACAAATTAATACATCACCATGATTGTTATGAAATATGAATCGGCATAGTGCGTGTGAGTCCAGGAACTGAAAAAATAACACTGTCACAATCTCGTCATGTTTAACCACTAATGCTTTGTTACTCTTTTATCCCAATCCGATTTATTGCGTACTCGTCTCACTCTATGATTATTTCGTACTCGTCTCACTCTGTGATGATTGCGTACTCGTCTCACTCCAGAGGTCTCACTCTATGATTTCCTTTCATTTCATCCTATGACAGAAGTCAGATACAAAGAAACTAGTTCGCGTCTGAAGCCACCTGTCAATCATACTCAGAAACGGTTTGTCGCGATGATTGACATTTCTGAACGCAGCGGATTATCCAGTGTGCTCGATGCACATTCAAACATACAAACCGTCTCAAAAGTTAGGTCCATATCAACACCACAACTTACACTCGATAGGAACCATATCAAGACTACAACGCCAAAAAGCTTACTTTGTCCTTTGTAAAACTACCGACATCGTTCGCCATTTTCTGCGATTCCTTTTCACCAATGAACGCACCAGATCCCTTTTACGCACTACTAACCAATCACAGGCTTCGAGGACTTTGATTGACAGGATCATCAACTAGTTTCTTTTTCTCTTACTTTTATTACAAATAGCATGGATAGAATTTGCAGACGAGCAATATCATGTGTCCGAGGGTGATATCTTATCAGTCAGACTAGTACGGGGTGGTGTATTGCCAGTGACACCGAACACAGTTGGAGGTAGGCTAAGAAGATCACAAAAATACAATTAAAAATACCTGTAAAATATTATCATTAGCATTATTTTGTACAAGAAAATCAACAAGACCTTGGCGTTGACCGTCTTTTGATACGATCATAATGTGGTTTTTGTACATATATTTATAAAGAAAGTTACATCGAGAAAGTAATTTGTTGTCAATTCGTTTATTTGCGGTAATATTTTAAGCTTATGAAAGTTGAAACCAGTGGAATTTCCTATTTTTGCTCTATTTGTAGTCGTTTTACTTTCTCCAACACCCGACCCGTCAAACGATTTAACGCTTCTCGCTGGAACGTATACATTTACTGATAATACCATACGCACTGTACAAATGGAATTACTATTTGCAATAAGTGACTCACAACTAGAAGGAGTTGAAAGTTTCCAGATAGAATTGGTTGATGCAGCCACTACTGCAGCTGATATCATCGGCAATATTGGCACTGCTGAAATATGTGTTTTAGACGCTACATGTGAGTAGAAGACAAAGTTGAAACCCAAAGGATTTTATTTTATTTTCGTTACCATGGTTACCAAATGAAGCGTTGAGATGCAAAAACCAATCAACGACAATTTCAAACTGTGTGTTGAGTGGGCACTTTAAATGGGCCAATCGGGGACCTGTGTGTTTTTGTGTTTAGTACAACCGGGGACCTCACCCTACTCCATATAAGTACCCAGTTGTAGTAATGTTTTTTTCTTCTTCACATTTTCACCCATAGGAGCGTCCTCGGCATAGAAAAAAAAAACGATTGGGGACGTCCCCACTTGTAGGGAAGTCCCCAGTTAGTAGGAAAAACACACACAAAAGTCCTCATTCGTAGGGTTTACGAACTCTGTCAGTTTCACCAGTGTTCACTTGATCACAATGATAGAGATAGGATAGGGCCGAGATAGATGTTGCTGCCTTGAGAGTATTGGGTTGTCTTGAAGTATACACGAAGGTTTTCTTCTGAAGAACTTTGCGTATAGCATCAGAGGTCCAAGTTACTTATGTATGACAAGATAACAGTAGCATTAGGCCTGTGTTCTTCAGTCGTGTCAGTCCTGCATGGAAGGTCGAGATGTTAAGTCATGAACAAACCTAAAAGTACACGTTCAACCGGGCTGTTCAACTTCAACTTGCATATCCTCAAAGTTCGACGAAACATTGTCAACTCTTTGGAATAGGGTTTGTCTGTTTCTGGATGGTGCGAGTCAAAGTTAAGATACTGGCCAGTGTGAGTTTTGTTCATATATACTGTAGTGTCAAGCAGACTTGTACCCGAGTCCAGCTTGTCCGAGTCCGAGCCGAGCCGAGTCCATTTGCATCCGAGTCCGAGTCAAGTCTGAGTCATTTTGTGTCCGAGTCCGGACTCGAGTCCAAGTCCGGGGGTGCCGAGTCCGAGCCAAGTCCGAGTCCAACAAAAATAAGACCCGAGTCCATGCCCGGAGGTGGGGTGGGGGTCATTCATGGTATTAAACATGCCATTTTATGTGACGTGTATCTGCCCATATTGCTTAGTAGAAGCCTATTAATATAAAAATGGATCATTTGGAATAACAAAATAAAAAAGGGGTAATTGGGTATAAAATTTTGAAAGAAGGGGGTCATTTGGTATAATATTTTGAAAAAAATGGGTCATTATTTCCAAAAAATGGAGCAAAATTGTATATTTTGTTTCTAATTTGAAAGTTTATAATACAAATTTGCTGAAAACAAAGAAAATTTCAAAGTTTCAACATAATTTTATGACATTTTAATGATAAAATTATAGAAAAAGGTCGGTCAAAGGTCACTCATTACACCACACCACACACCACTCTATAGATATACACATCCACCCAACCAAACCCCACCCAACCAACTCCTGAAGCTAAATACTACATGTATCAGACCACCTGTATCAGACAGCAGTCATGTGGGGGTATTAGGGTGTGAGGGGGTGTGTGTGGCACACAACATGTCAACCAGGGACTAGACTGAGAGAAGTGTCACTAGGCTGCATGCAGCATACATGTATATGAATTGCAATGTATTCAAATACATTAGAAAAATAACATCATCACCATCATCATCATCATCATCATCATCATCATCATCATCATCATCATCATCATTATCATCGTTATCATCATTGTCATAATAATAATAATTAATTCTAACATAAATTCACCTTTAATTCTAAACATCTTTTCAAAATTGTCCCACACAAAATGTGCATTGACCACCCTATAGCCCTGTGTGGATGAGTACCAATTTACAGAGTGGGAGCTGAGATGTACATGGATGGTCCAGTGTGCATTTGTCTCTCTTTCAAGAGTTAAATGGATTGGAAAGTTCCATGAAAGAACTCTTAGATATTTTTATATAGTCCAAATGTTTAATGAAATTATGCATTTAATTAATTATCAATTATTTCATTAATGATAACAATAATATGATTCAGCTAAGTGACAGACAAATCTAAATAATTTGGTGGATATTTAGGATATATGACAGATCACAGATTTGACAGCCCCCACAATTAATTTGGAAAGTGGTCAAATAAGTAAAGTCAACAAATTTGAGATCTATTTTGACATTTTTAGATAATCATTTCACATTTTACATGGATTTTAAATTGGACTGGACTCGGACCGGACTCGGCTTCGAGTCCGAGGCCTTTTGTGTCCGAGTCCGAGCCGAGCCGAGTCTTTTTGTGTCCGAGTCCGAGCCAAGTCCGAGTCCAACAAAAGTGGACTCG
Organism: Amphiura filiformis; assembly: GCF_039555335.1. NCBI lineage: Eukaryota > Metazoa > Echinodermata > Ophiuroidea > Amphilepidida > Amphiuridae > Amphiura > Amphiura filiformis. The sequence continues at coordinate 44,106,648 of NC_092633.1, read as the reverse complement.
AGTCCGGACTCGAGTCCGAGTCCGGACTCGAACGATACATCACTGGTGTCAAGCGACAGACTACAAGGTCAGACGAGGATGTCAAGGCAAGTTATTTGGTCCTTGGTTTCCTCCTCCTAAGTCTCCTAAGTATGCCTAGATGTGATAATTGCTTTACGAAGATCAGATTGTTCTGGTGGTCATAAAAGATAAGTGATCGCGTTTGGTAACACAGAATGTATCGTCAACATAGCGTTTCCAAGTCCGAAGTAAATTAGGGACGGTTAGAAGAGCTTCCTATACAAAATACTCCGTAAATAGGTCGGTTCTGGGGTAATATCCCATCGTAAGGCCATTAGCTTGATTGAATGATGTGAGATGAGAATAAGGATTGATCTTAACATAATTATCTTGTTTTGTTTGGATAGCTGGCTTTCAGTTTCGCTTTCAGAGAGTCGTATATCACGTATTAGAATCGTCGAGGTTTTTAACTATTGCTATTCGTCGCTCTGGTCCAAATGTGGCAGACATTGTTATGTCTGTAGGTAAGTGAACATAAGGCTAACAAACATGACAAAGAGCTGCAATCTTGTGCGAAAATCGTTGGGACAGATGATGTTTTTTAGATCATAAACATAAATATAAACAATGCGATTTATAAAGCGCCTTTTACAAAAGTAGGCAAAGCGCTAAAAGAGAGAAAGACAAGAAAGGAAAAAGAGCTAATCAGTGGGAAAGAGGTGGGTTTTAAGGAGATTCTTGAACGTGGTAATATTTTCTTGACCTCGGACAGTGGTGGGCAACTCGTTCCAAAGGCGCGGCCCCACTGTTGAAAAGGCGCAATCGCCAGCTTGTTTCTTGGAACGAGGCACTTCAAATGTGACAGCAGCGTCAGATCGAAGCGCATAAGATGTTTTGTGGGTCCGAGGTTGAAAATAAGAAGAGATGTAATCAGGTGATTGAGTGTGAAATGCTTTGAATGTCTGGAGAAGACTCTTGAACTGTATTCTTTGGGCAACAGGCAACCAGTGGAGAGATTGGAGAAGAGGAGAGGCATGACTGCGACTCGGTCATATTCCTGTGAATTGAACATAAAACTGAAGATACATGATACGTTTCATAGCTCATGTTATGTACTTGCTTACTCCCCCTCCCCTCCCCCTGGAAACAATGAGCGCAACCACTTTGTACTATTTTTAAGCATTTAACATTGAATAAAGGGAGCGGGGATGCGTAAAATAAACAAACTGTCCCAAGCTTTTCGCGCGGGATTGTAGTAGTGATCCACGCCATCTACAAATCAGAGTTCCCAACTAGAATCCCAACCGATGTGTCGCGAGCCTAAAGCATGGGTCGTTAGATGGTCTATCCATCATGTGACACAATTTTGGCATGGGATCGTGAATGATCTGACTTTTGAAGAAAATTTGTCGAGTTCCACGAAAGGTTGGAACTTATTGCAAGAGGTTATGATTGTTTTTCGTATTCAGTTTTATAATTTAGTTTAATTAGATAAATCATACTTCGAAATTCGTACAACTTACGTACATTAAAGGAAATCTGTACCATAAACTAATCAATGGCTAATATAGTTATATACCCCTAAATTAAACATACCAGACGGTCTATATGAATTTCGGAATATTCCTAACAAAGAAAAAGCACTTTTAATCCTTCGTTTCTGCGATTCATGGAAGCCGCCATGATAGCTGTTTGCGAGTCCTTTCTGCCACAAGCGGTATAGTGTAACCTTTCACACAGACCCGCGGCGAGCGTGTATTGCTATGGCATTCGCGACCCCCACAGCGAATTTTGGTTTTTAGTGCTGTTTTTACTTTTCGTTCTCAAAAGACATTGTTGATCATAAATATTACTTAAAATACATTTTTTATGTTCTTCTGTAGTTTTATGGGTAAAAATTGTCGCGTTTTCTTTTGAACGAATGTTGAATCTGAACTTTGGTAGTATTCGCTTCGTGTCACCAAAGTTCACGAGCGCGAGTGCTGGTGGCACGGATTTCGCTGGTTTCAAAATCGGGGTACCGTTACAGCGTAATAAAATACATCGGGTATCAATATGGCCAACACCATGGAATACAAACTGATCGCTGATTGTCGTAAGGAATTAAGAATTTCTCCTTTATTTGGACGTATATAAGCTTGGGACTTTTACTGTTTGTCGTTTTTATTATTACTGCAACTATATAGCCATTGATTAGTTTATGGTACAGATTTCCTTTAAGGAGTTATATTTTTTAGTTTGAGCCATTTAACTTAAAATCTGGGGTGTGTTTTGTTACACGAATTACATGAAATGAAAAGAGTCAAGGAAACCAATAATTACATTTATATTTCCATATAGGTCTTACGATTATTGAGATTAGGCCAATAATATCGAAACGAAAGTTTCAGGTGTTTTTCGACAAAAATTATGCACATGGGTTGGAAATGATACACCTTATGTATATCAAGCCTTGTGATCTCCTTTATAGAACCATACCATTACTCTTGTATGTCCGCTTCATTTATCTCAATATTTGAGTACAAACACCGCTAGGTCATGCTCCACTGCGAACCGCCTTCAATATAACTTGATTACGACTGTTAAGGGTAGACGAGGTATTGTTGGTCGAAGCAACCTAAAAATCAATTTTCATTATCTAGATCAATATATTATTGAAAAATAACACCTTGATGTTTTGCAAAAGTTCATTCTACAATCTATTCTTTGCAAACTTGCTTAATTTATTGTTGTTAAAGAGTTTCGTACGTTTTACAAAAGTGTTGCTGTTTCAGCCCTCTTTACAACGTAACTCAAGAACCGCAGCACCTATAAAAGTATATATGTGATATTTTAATTCTTCTACACATTCGCTTTGAATTGAGCAATGCAGTTTTTGCCAAAGCTCACTACCATTCGTAAGATGCTGTGAACTACCAAATCACAACAGTTTAAAATAATTAATAACCTTAACACTATAAACAGCAAAAGGACACACAAGCGAATTAGCATTAACAGAATGGTCGACTGCAGATCCGTCGGATAACGCTTTTTCAATGGGAAATGAACTTTGCTGCTTGGATGATGTCATGATGAGGTTAGCATTTATTCCGTATTGAAAAGCGTGTTCCGACGGATCTGCACTCGACCGGCCTCTCAAACAAGCATACATATTGACACAGCCCCAAGTGATACAATGCTTATTGCATCCTGTTGTTACAACCAGAAATCAGCTCGTTCGACAAACACGACAGGAGACGATTAACAGCAGAAGATGGGACAGATTTTATTGGGTTTCAAGGCGAGCTCTTGGTCTATGAGAACAACGACGACATCCAGCGTTATACCATCTCACTGGCTGATAATGTGGATGTTAACAAACAGGTGTTCTTCGAAGTTTGTATGTCAAATGCAATGTATGGACGGATCGAAGGACCAGAATGTGCCATCGTTTTTATCGATGAGGATGATGGTGAGAATGTATTACTTAATTCATTATGAGCGGGAATAGCATTGTCTGTATATATGCTTCAGTTTACACATTTACTTACATTTGAATTTGAGTTCATTTTTTGAGTTCATTTTTGTGTGAAGTTAGACTCACCCGAATTAAACAAGTAATCTTAATATATGTATTTGGTAAAATTGCCCTTTCTTTTATATCATGTGTGTGTGTGTGTGTTATTTTTGAATTTAAGCGATGTCCTTGTCAATTGTTTTAGCTCCGATATTTCGGAATGCATTAACCCTAACCGCCTAAGGGCTTTTTGGCGACGGAAAGGGAAAGAAGGAAGGAATAAAGAGAGAAAAGAAAGAAAGAAGTTGTTTGCTCTGGGTGGGATTCGAACCCGAGACCCCTCGCATGCCAAACACTGGGTCGGCGACACTTTGCCACGGGTCTTGGGCTTCGCTGGCCAGCGAAACCGTGCCTATATATCACTTAGGGCGATTGCGTCATCACACCACGTGGGATGCACGCACGAACAGCGCATATATCGAGTAGTATTTTGTAGTATACCGTCCTGTTAGGGTTAAATGAATCAACGTTTCACATGTAAAATTTTGTTTCAACTCTAATGTTATTTGAAGCATACATTTGTATATATTTGACACATTTCTCCAGCGAATACATCAAGATGAACATTTGTTTGATTTGTTTCCTTATTGCGCAATAGTTGTGTATGGTTTTGACAAGCCGATATATTATGTCAAAGAAGGTTCAACTGTCAATGTTTCTGTTGTGAGACGTGGCTGTATTGAGTTCTCAGGAACTGTGGGTATGTTATGGTTGGTCTTAACCTTGGAACATTTTGGGCCTCAAATCTGCTATATATATTATATCAATTATATATAGAAGTATTATAAGTATTTAGAATGGCAAACATTTGATGAACCCACCTATGACAACAAATTATTTTGTAAAAATGCTCAGTTTTGACCCCCCCCCCCTCAAAATAAAAAAACACACCATTTTTTACAAAAATATTTTTACCCATATATAAAAAACAAATAAGGATTTGTTTAAAATTACTTTTTAAAAACTATATTTAAATATCTAGAACCCATTATTTATTTATTTATTTATTTATTTATTTATTTATTTATTTATTTATTTATTTATTTATTATTTATTTTCACCAAATTCACCATTCTCATTAGACCGACTAAATATGTATACTTTTATAAACTTCAAACCAATAATGTTGCAGTTATGAGGCCCAAAAGTTTCCATATAAATGGGATGTTATTAATATCGTAAATTCCACCAATATCCGTACTCTAGGCTTACATAATGTTGCTCATAATAGAATTGGCCATTGAGTACTTATTATTTGCACGATTTACTTTATACTAACAATAACCGGGGCGGCCCCAAAATTTAAAAATAAAATGGTTAAATTACTGGAAAACTGAAAGGTTGAAATATGCTGATTTTTGGTTGCATATTTGCAGGGAAGTTTAAGGCGATCCCTCCGACCCCTCCCTAGATCCGCGTATGATAATATAAATAAGGTCACCAGTTCTTTGGCAAAAGGCAACGTTAGGCAGCTAATGCAATTTGTTATCTAAAATAAATCATTATATGGACGACTTTATGTCAAGTGGTAAAGCCAAACTAAATATTTAGGATGAAGTCCAGGTAAAAGTCCTATACAGACTGACTCAAGTCTGTCGTCTTGCATAACACAGTTTCTTTTCTAAACACAAACATGACCAATGTATTTACTTTCAGAAATCAGCACATTTGAGGTGACTGCATCTATACAATCCGCAGGAATATCTGATTTCATAGCAATTTATGACAAGTTGCTTTCCTTTGAAGCTACACAAAGCAATGTATCTGTGCAAGTATCTGCCTTTGGTCCTGATTATCATTTGGAAGGAGAAGAGCGATTTGAAGTATGTCTGGCAAACTCGGCCCGAGGCTCCATTGGATTGTATGGCTTAATACGATGCGCTTCTATTGTTATCGAAGACTGCGACAGTATGTACTCGAAATTCATGTTACAAAGCAACATAACAGTACATTTCCGGGCACATAAACCTCTATGATATTCTGGGCAGACCTAGACAAAAGTAATATCTCTGGAAATTGGGCTCTTCCTAGTAAACAAACCCCCCCCCCCACACACACACACACCCCTGCACTCGTATAAACCGCCCCTTTGTATTATACTAACTGTAGAAGGTGATGTCCTCGATAGTTTATTTTTATTTTTGCAGTGCAAGACTGTTTTTGCTACGGTCACTTTCCGCACTCGGCGAATTACAAGGCACTAAGGGGAGCAGCATGGCACACTGGTTAAGGTCTTTGCCTTTGGTGCGAGAGGTCCCGGGTTCAATTCCCCGCAGGACCAAAAAAATCCGCTCTCCCCGTGGTTCATCTGGTAATGTTGGGGCAGATGATCCATGATAAAGACCTCGTTTTCAGGCGGTTCCGATCAGGGTAATGCCCGATTGTCGGCTACACTTACCTGTCCTGTAAAAATATCACGACCAGCTATCTATGGCGACCCCCTTCGTTCACCAGGTCACTTGTGCCTGGCCGAAGTTTCGTCAGCGTTATCTCCTAGATTTCAGCTGTTAATGCCTAGATATACCCGACATAAAAAAATAAAAATAAAAAAACGTCATAATAGTTATAATAAGAACGGCTTATAGTAATCACGTATTTGCCACTATGCGGAAAATCATCGCGGTATTAAGCGTAAATGCGTACTTAAGCTTACCCATAGGCTTTCAAACACATGTATCTTCCTGAGCCAGTAATATTGCATGTAATATTTTCCATTTTAAGTGAAAACCCTACACCTGAATCGGTCCGAGACATTTCTTTTATCCACATGCATATTATGTTACTACGGTTTATTTCAGGTGAAATTGTCTTTGGTGATCAGTCGTATACAGTAAATGAAGGAACTGGTGCAGTTACTATTCACGTTGTAAGGAAAGGTAATCTGAAATCTATCGTCAATATCGGTAAGTCAAATGCAGATTTCTTTAATTTTACTTGTATTTACGTTACAATTTGTTTTTAAATAGGACCTATGCCAAAAACAATAGCGAAAATATTGTGGTATTCCAATTCATAAGGCATTTCATATATTTGTGTCAAATTTCACAGATGTAGTTTCATTTGATGGTAATGCAAAGATCAGACCGCACAAGGATTACATACCGGTTTCACACACAGTTGTATTCGGAGCCAATGACGAAACGGAGAGTTCTTTGGACATTGTAATATACGATGACTACATAGTGGAGAATCCTGAAACTTTCTACGTAGAGCTTACAAATATCAACGGAGGTCTCATTGGTTTGCCCAGGATAGCAGAAATTATAATTGAAGATAATGATGGTATATATGAAGTTTTTACGATCCTCCCATAACCCTTAACGCTAGTCAATCTTTAGCATTAAAGCCCAATCCCACTGAATTATAATCATGGACCTTTAATACATAATAGAGCATGAAGCTAATGAAGTCACTCGACATTGCCAAGTTAAAACGACAGCAAATACCGAAAACACTTTTTAAAAATTGCATATTTCACACAATAAATTGGGTTTTTTACAAAATGTTTTACACAGAAATTCGACATTGCCATGTTAAAACGACAGCAAATACCGAAAACACTTTCTAAAAACTGCATATTTCACACAATAAATTAGGATTTTTTACAAAACGTTTTACATACAATAAGCAATAAATAATTTATAATAAAAGTTACTTAAATTTATGATATTAAATTATATTTAGAAATACAAGTGAAAAAGAATAAATGCAAAACCAGAATATTAGATAAGGAGAAATATGTAGGAGAATAAGATGAATATTTAACATTACAGTTTACTTCCAATCCCTGATAAGCCTAATAGATTATTGTCCCAAAGATACATTATACAAGTGCGGGTGCACAATTAACGCATTTTTCTACACTATTTATTGTAGTTACGTATCGCTTTGCGGTCTTCACCCATGATGCCTACACAGTAAGGGAATTTGAAGGCAAAATTATATTGACGATAATTCGTGATGGATATCTCGATCAAGAAACATCAATAGGTAATGTTTGAGAAGGTTATATCGGATTATCGGAACGTAGCACACTCTTGTGAACTTCAAAAACTTAGTTAGAGTTGGAACTTGTAAACGTTCCTTACAAACTTGTTTGACAAGGCAACTTTTTACATTATATTCATGTGTACACAGGTATCTACACTCAAGACCTTACAGCCGTATCATCATCTACTGATGATGACCCTATTGAAGATTGGGATTTTGTTCCCATTACACGGGAAGAAAACAAGAAAATATACTTCAATGAAGATCAAATTTACCAAACAATTGAGATCATGATCGTTGATGATGCTATCTACGAATGGAGCGAAACGTTTGAAGTTGTGCTGACATCGGATGAAAGCGTTGATATTGGTGTGCCAAGTGTAGCCATTGTAACAATACTTAGTGATGACCGTAAGTAAATCAGATGACTGTAAAAAAGATTTATTTATGGTCTAAAAGTGCCAAAATACAAAATAACAATATATTCAAAGTTTAATGTGTGAATGTCTTGCACAAGTGATCAAGATTGTAATTTAGAGTTGAATCTTATACATGTATATTTGTTTGAACCGGTATAAAATGACAATTGAAATATTAAGTCATAACGACAGCAACAACAACAACAACAACAACAATTTCGATTATATTAATAAAGTAGTATAAAACAATAATAGCAAACTAAAAATGATAAAGGATAATATTTGATAGAGAGCCAACATGTTGAAATATTGACTTCTTGTGTGAATAGTTCGTTGCTCACTGGAATGCCAGAACGGTGGATTTTGTATCAGTCCTACGGAGTGCCAATGTGCGGATGGTTACACCGGCGAGTTTTGTGAACAAGGTAAAGTGATATACAACCATATAGTAACAAAATATAAGAATATGACCAGTGGCGACACCACGTGTGGTACTGGTAGCACGAATTTTCTTCAAAAAATTTCCCCCATTCCCCCCTCACTGCCAATGTCACTCGATAAATATTTCAACATGTTTCACTTGAAATAAATATATTACATTCCATTAGGAATTGGTCACAGTTACAAAAAAACATTTACATGTTCTTTTTGCATGAGTGCTTGAAAGGGATGACATTTTATGTTATACGTAAGTTTTAAAGAACTTGATTTTCCAAATATATCAGGTCACCTTCCTTAAAAGAAAGAATTTAGGCTATAAGTTGATTGTACGACTTGGTTACAGATATTGATGAGTGTTCATTTCATCCACCCGTGTGCAAAGGCAGTGGTATCGTGTGCTTCAATAGAATTGGCAGCTATGAATGTGTGTGTACGGATACCGATATGATACTTGAAGGAAATACTTGTAAAGGTAAATAACATTTTATCTAGGCCTGTAAATGCACACTTTTCTTAAATTTAATCGTTCAGTTGAAATTAGTAATATTTTTTAATCAGTTGCCACAAAATGTGTATCATATCGCGAATTTAAAAAAAATCAAAATTATAGAAGTAAGTTCTTCATATTCAGAATGCAGTTCGATATGCCTGATGTGCTCTCATGTCCCACAAAAAATAATGTCCAAACATTGATACCAGAGCTCTTAAAGTAGACAGTGATAACATACTTTTCCCCACTCATAGCCACTGCTTCACAATTAATTGGAACCATTTGTGCCGCGGAACACGAGAATCAACCGATACAATTTGTAAACAGCATGCGTAATACACAAAGTGATGAATTCTTGTTCTGGGCGGATTTATTGGGAACAGCAGTAAGTACCTTAAATCAAGTATATCGTAACTTGTGTCGTCGAATGATTCTTAAAACTCAAGTGTTTTGATACATCATAAATTAAGCTAAATAGGAAAATGAAAGTAGACCTAATAATCTCTAATTGAAAAGCTTTTCAACTGAACGGTATTTGGGTGAATAAATGGTATAAATACTGACAAATGCGCACTATTGAAAAAATAATAATTTTGCTAATCTATAGCTAGGCGATATCTTTGGTGGTAGCATAGACGGTTATCAGGATGTTCGTGTGACAAGGCTAAATCCCTCTGGTGATGGGATATGTGCAACCTATGTGGTGTCCTTAACTGCAGCGTCATCGGCAACTGAAAGCGATCTGCATGATAGTCTGGCTGCCAACATCAATCCGCATGGCTATTTGGGCGATACGTCGCTGTCGCTGACAGGAATTATGGGTAATGTCTTGCTGGAAGTGAATTCCAGATGGGGGTGTGTTTGTGTAGCGTGTGAGTGATGGTGCGCGTTTGTAAATGCCTCCAAAGGAGGACCTACATATGGATACACACCATACAACGAGGACTCACCTGCAAACGAGGCCGTCCTCGGTTTGTTACTATGACCAGTAAATGACGCAAATATGCATATAAGATAGCATATAAGATAGGTCCCCCATAGGGGTATAGGACGGGTCACAGTTGGATAGTAAGTTGTCTGGTGTGTCTGTGTGAGGTCCACGTTGTGTCGATTAAAAACGGGTGTGTGAGTCCTCGGTTATATCCTCGTTAAGTCGAGGTCCTAGTTTGGAGGTATTTACAAACACGGGTGTGAGAGCTGACTGTGAGAGCATGTGGCTTTAGAACTGAAAATTAGAGGTTAATGGGGTTTGTGCAACAGCAGCTGATAGGTGTATCCCATCATGCTCTGCGGTACCATAGTAGAACTGCACATGCCATAATAAAATGAATATTAAATCTGTTCATCTGGACTTACTATTTTTGATAGCGACAGTATCGCGTCTCATCCAAGACGCATCATCAGGCTGACTGACCAGGTTGTTGACTATTGACCTGTGACGTACTTGATGGTATGACGTCACAGGGGAGTCGCCGGGTAGTTTCCGGATTGCTGCGTCGTAGGTCCTTGACAGGTTGTGGCGAAGTCCCCCTCCTCTGTTGAGCGAAGGTTCCTCCCGCCGGACATGTATTGCCTCCTTAACTCCTCTTTCAAACCACTTATGTTCTCTGTCGAGCACTAGCACATCCTTGTCCTCAAAAGAATGATTGGCAAATTTGAGGTGCGTATAAACTGCCGAATCGTTCAAACCTGTAGAACTGGGTCTACGGTGCTGATACATACGCTTGTGCAATGGTTGTTTACTCTCCCCTATATAGGAGTCCTCACAGTCAGAGTCTTTGCACTGGATGGCATAAACAATATTACTTTGTTTATTGCGGGGGGGTTTGTCCTTGGGATGCACTAGTTTCTGTCTCAAAGTATTGCCCGGTTTCAAGGAGACGGGGATGTTGTGTTTCCCGAATATTCGCTTAAGCTTCTCCGAAACCCCAGCAATGTATGGGATGGTGATGTTCCTTGGACGAGTGCTCATTGTGGCAGAGGAATCAGACGAGATGGGTTTTGATTTCTCGCGAGCTTTGAGAGCTTTCTCAAATGTCCAGTTCTGGTACCCACAAGTACCTAACGCAGATTTGAGGTGATTACGTTCTTCCAACTTAGCCTCCTCGGTAGATGGGATTTTTCTGCACGATGAAATAGGGTTTTAATTACCCCGAGTTTGTGAATGAGCGGATGGTGCGAATCGAACAACAGGTATTGGTCCGTATGAGTGGATTTCCTGTACACTGTGGTATTTAACGAGCCATTGTTCTCAACTGTGACCAAACAATCCAAAAATGGGAGTTTGTTGTCATGTAAACCTTCCTGCGTGAACCTGATGTTCTCGTCGTTGATGTGTTCAAAGAAGGGGGCTTGTTCGCTTTTCTTAAGCTTCAAAAGAGTATCGTCCACATAACGAAACCAATGCGTTGGTGGTGTGCCGTTGTAGGACTGTAGTGCTAACCGCTCAAAACGTTCCATGTATAAATTTGCGACGATAGGGGAAACTGGCGAACCCATCGCACAGCCATGTTTCTGTTTATAATATTTCCCGTCGTACACAAAATAGGTGGAGTTCAAACAAAGTTCCAAAAGGGAGCAAATTTGTTCAGTGGTAAGCTTTGTGCGTTGACTGAGTGAAGTATCCGCAAGTAAAAATTCTCTGACTACTTCAACCGCACCGTCAGGTGGGACGCATGTAAACAGGGCGGATACGTCGTAAGATGTTAAAGTCTCGTCATCTTCCACTTGAATGTCTTTAAGCTTATCCACCAAATCACTGGAGTTGGCTACGTGGTGGCATGATTTACCAACTAAAGGGCCAATGATATACGACAATTGTTTGGCTACATTATACGTGACAGAGTCAATGCTACTGACTATGGGTCGCAAAGGGATGGCAGGCTTATGAATCTTTGGGAGACCGTAAAACGCTGGTACCGTTTCACCAGGGTACAACTTCGATACGATCTATGGCCTCAGCCGTCTCTAATTGTTGAAGAGACTCGATTACTTTCTTTTTGTAACCAGCCGTGGGATCTCTTTTCCACGGTTCATATACTTTTGCATCATTCAACAAGGCATTGGCTTTCTCTTCATAGTCAGATTTATCTAAAACAACAGTACATCTACCTTTATCTGCTGGTAACACAAGGATGTTGTTGTCTTTACCTAGCGTCGAAATGGCAGTGCGTTGTTCCTTGCTGATGTTTGATGGTGGTAATTTAGCATTAACAAGACAAGCAGTCACTTGAGCACGTAATTCGTCCGCTTTCGCGACGTCCAATTGATTATGCTTTATCGCTGATTCTGTTGCTGTAATAAGCTCCACGTGTGGGATCCTATCCGGCGCGACAGAGAAGTTTAATCCTCGCGATAAGACGTCCTTTTCCGCGACAGAAAGAGTCCGACTGGAGAGGTTTTTCACCCAGCGTTCCTTAGCTAGCGAATCCTGGTCTAATCCATCATTATCAGGCCAATTTTCATCTCTATCCGCTCGAGATTTGACAGAAACCAAACGCTCGTATTTTTGTTGTTGTCTTGCTTTCGACTTCCTGTGTTGATCAAGTTGACCGCGAGTCGTGAACTCTGACACTTGACCCTATACGTCACTCGGCAACCGCTTGCTTAGCGACTTGGAAATTGCCGAAATTTCCCTTTTCAGAACATCGATCGTAAAATTTGTCTGTCTTACACGTTCATTTATCAGATCTTTCTGGGCTTTGGCGACGATTTTATCAGCCCTATGTCCTTTTACTCGTTGCTTAATCCACAAACTTCGTGGTACAGTATCCGAGTGGGGGCACCTCAAATTAAATCGTAGGTGATTGCGATAGTCAGCTAATTTCCTCGACGTTCTCTCATATTTCCTGGTCAAGTCAAGGCAATCCTTGCCAAAATGAGTTCCGATAAATTTGTGAATATTCTCAGTCATCCAGGTAGATAAACATAATAAAATGAATATTAAATCTGTTCACAAATTTGCACATGCCATAGAAAGTGTACACAAAATCCCTCACTTCAATGTTCAATTACTCGCTTATATCAGAAAAGCTTAGACTTTTGTTTGAAAAAATATGAGCTCTAAAGTATTTTGAAACTATCCATAGCTCTCAATATTTAAGCGGCTCTTACTTGTATTTTGTATGTATTTGCTATGGAGCAAGCAGATAGACTGCAATGCATGATGGGATACTCCCTGTAGCTGGTTTGTTCTATGAAAAGAAAAAACAATCAAAGCAGCTATATGACAAGTTCTATAATCACAAGCTGGACAGGAGTGTCGATTCAAATTAAATTTTCAACTGGCTTACAAAATAACAGTGTTAACTTCTTTTATATTTACTCAGTTCCAACCAAAATTGTCCACGGGGTATTTTACATCAAAGATGAGATTGGGCAATTTAACTCGGACATTTTCCAGACTGAGAGCACTAGTTTTCAAACATTTGCAGAAGAGGTGAAACCGGAGGTAGGCCTACTTCTGAATTTAAAATGGTTAATTTTACACATGCAGCTCTGTTTAGTATGTAAACATAGCTTAGTAACTGTTTTTAAGTATCTGTTTTTAATAAGGTGTGTATAGTTTTTTAAGTAACCGCTGCTAGGTTCATATTGATCATGTTGATGTGATCACGGCATATTACCGAAAACAGTGCGCAAAAGAATTAAGGTACCAGTTGTGTTCACCCATCTTTATCCCAAACAAAGACAGGTGTGTTACAATTGGAATCAGTTATGTTCACCCCTCTATATCCTAAACAAAAACAGTTATGTTATAATTGGAATCAGTTATGTTCACCCCTCTATATCCTACACAAAGACAGTTATGTTATAATTGGAACCAGCAGCCTATACGCCGTAGAAGTGACGTCATAATCGGATTAACTACCATAGCAATAGATGAATACAATTTTTGAATAGATCGCTCTGCACTACAAGCAGATTGCACTAATCACCTGTGTATGTCAGCAAACATAGATTGAATACAATAACGCTCTTTTCAAAGATACCTATCTTACAGGTGCGAGTGATCATGCTTTCTTTGACATCTATGGTTCAATGCATCTGTAATGCGTGATCGTTGTAATGCAGGGCGGTATAGTCAAAATTGTATTCATCTATTGCTATGGTAGTTAATCCGATTAACTACGTCACTTCTACGGCGTATAGAGGCATCTTATAGCTCGGATTTAAGACCTCATTCTTTGAAATCTCTAGAAATAAAGACACGATGATTCAAAAACCCAAGGAAGATGCAAATTCTAAAGTTGCCGTTTGCTAAATTTTAGCGACGTGCTTTGCATTGATTAGTACAATAAAAAAAACTAGCGTTGTGCTTTCATTGATTAGAACAAAAAAGTGCAACTTTTGATTTTGTTCCTTCTTAGGTTTTAGATCACCGCTTCTTTTCAGGTAATGAAGTCCTAAATCAGAGCTAAAGAGTACAGGTATTGGCTGCTTATTTTAATTTTAACATCTTTGTGTAGGATATGCAAGGCCCGGATACAGGGATAAACATAACTGGTAGTAGGCATGTCACAGTGGCCAATTTTATTATTATAGCCATTTGTGACAGGTTTTCATTATGAGCATCTTAAAATTAACACTACATCACAATGCATTGGCCGATTTCAATTCTGTTTTTTGATTTGTTAAGCTTTCATAAAGATCATTCATGTGGAAACATTAAATAAATTATTTCTGCTGCACTTATTTTTGAGGTGATATGCCTACTGGTATACCTACCTTAATTCTCTTGCGCCAGGTAGAATCCGAGTATAAACTTTTCACTGGTAAAAGAAGATCAGTAATTACGCCACACTCTGTTGACAGCTTTTATCGCTACTCGCGTTCGGCGAATCGCCTGAAGCACTTCACGTTTAGATATTAGGGACGATTTATACTTAATTGTTATTCGTCTCTCTGCCGAATAACTGAATTGTCAAATATTTAATACGCCATGCAATGTCATGAAGAAGATTGTGGCAGATGAGAATCGAGCTACACTCTTTGGTTACATTGATGGTCACATCAATGTAATTGTTCCGAATTATTCTACTTACCTTTAACCCTAACTGATATGTTTTATTATTTATTGTAAGCTTATGAAAATCATGGCAGATTTAGAAGGTTTACAAGATGTTGAAATTATCGACGTGTTTTCTATCGACAACAACAACAACAACAACTTAGGCGTCGGCAACGTAGGCGTCGATTACCACGTGACTGTATCGGGATCTTCTTCTGTTAGAGTAATGGACGTGTACGACCTGTTCTTCCGTGAAACTGGTCATACGGGTATGCTTGGAAGCACAGACTTTGTGCTTTACTCGCCACCAGCACTAGGTATATAGATATACTAAAACAAAAGATTTACATCAACTAATAAAATGAAGAGAAAAAGACCAAGAAAGATAATAACAAAAGAAGAAAAATAAATAAAGACCAAAGAGGATGAAAATGTTGAAAAAAAAGCCGCGGAAATGAAAAGAACTCCCGGAAAGTCTCGCGCTTCGACTTTTTGATATTTCATCCACTCATAGCCCACTTTCTACAACAAAATAACCTGTATCTTAAAGATCAGTGTTGATTCATGTTTTATCACTTTTATATCGTGTAATATATACAGAAAGCTGTCCCAGTAACTTCTGTCTAAATGATGGCATTTGCAAGGTTTCCTCTCAGACTCGCTCTGGTTTTGTATATATTTGCATGTAAGTTGATTCTTGTCTTTTTTTGTTTTTTGGAAACCTTAGCATACCGATCTAAATATCTAGGGAGCACGGTGGCCGAGCGGAACGGGCTACGACTCATAATCTGAAGGTTGCGGGTTCGACGCCATCGTGTTGTGCCCTTGAGTAAGGCACTTTATCTCGATTACTCCTCTCCACCCAGGTGTGAAATGGGGAGCTGTTATGAATACTGTCCATTGAGCGCCGCCCAAAGGTATGAGCATGCCTTGGGCATTGTATGGCAGCTGACATATTCTAACGACGGCGGAATAAATGTAAAGCGCTTTGGTACATGTTCACATGTGAAAGGCGCTGTATAAATACCAACATTTATTTTATCTATACAATCATGACTTATGCTACAAATGAAACAAATATGTGTAAGTTACTACTAATATTAGGTGAATGTCATTAATATATTCTCAACCTTGGCAAAAGTAAAGATTTCAACTTAATCCCAATTTTGATTTCCTTTGCACTAAGATGCGACATCGGGTACATAGGGGAAAGCTGTGGAGTGATTTCAAATGGAACCGTCATTGAAACCGGTCAGTATAAAAGCGTCATTTGGGATATAATTATGTCAAATATCCATTAACCTATGCTCTAACCAGGTACATACATTTTTTTGAAGTATTTTATCGCACAAACCAAACATAACTCAATAACCGAAGTGGTGAGGAATATATCAGCTATCACATACTTTTTTGACTTTTGACAATTGAGCGCTCCGTTTTGGAAACAAAAGAATAATTATACAAAACTACCTCATTTTCAATCCGTTCCACGGAATCAAATATCTTATAGACGCCTCATGTGCTGATGATGCGCAGTGCTTTAGCACTCCAAATACGGATCATCGATTGATATTTGAATACGTGGAAAGGTTTGAAAATAAGGTAGTTTCGTAAAATTCTTATATTTCAAGAACGGTATGGTTGATTTTCAAAAATCAAAAAGTATGTGATAGCTGATTTATTGCTCAACCACACAAGTTATATAGTAATGTTTAGGTATGGCGTTAATATACCCAAACAATTAAGTTTCCGACGATACAGAACTCTGAGGGACACCCTGTATCAATTTTCTTCTTTTTTGGGGGGAGGGGTGGGTCATCAGCACTTAAAAAACATTTTCCAAAAATATTGAACTAACACCACAGCTATATGGTTTTACACAATATAACAGTAATTTAAAGAAAAGCGTATATTTTCGTCATTTTTCGCCAAAAATAATTTGGACAAAAACATTGATTTCTAATATTTGCATATAGCCGCCAATCGTCCAGCTAAATCTGGGCACCTTGGGAGAACAATGCCAGTGCATTGAAAGGTTAACCCAGGTTAAATAAGAATGAAATAAATAAATAAATAAAATCATTCAATTCCAAGGGGTGCCCGTCGTCTAGCTATGTATACAGTGTATATCGAGGACTTAGAGCCACAGCAACTGTGTCCATTTGTTTTTCAATTACATGTTACTCATTTCGGTAACAAATGGACGGTTACTTCTGCTCTCCATAAGAAAATGTAAGTGACTTTGGGGGTATATGCATGGTCACTTGCATCTAACTAACCATTCAAGTGACCATGCATATACCCCAAAGTCACTTGCATTTATTATGGAGGGCATAATTAACCGTACATTTGTTGCCAAAATGAGTAACATGTAATTGAGAAAACAAATGGACGTAGCTGCTTCTGGCTCTAAGCCCTCGATATAATGATGAGTATGTGGAACTACAGCCATGGCAGAAAAGGAAAAGACGGGAAAGTAAAAAAAACACCACAGGAAAGTCGAATAAAGACAACACAGAGACTGAAAAGTCCAAGTTGGTCAGACCAAAAATAAATAAATACATTTTCGGAAACAATATATTTCACGCTAAACATATCATCTGGGGTCTTTTTGTTTTGTTTCAGATCCCGAAGGCGTACCAATTGGTGCTATAATTGGTGCTAGTTATGGATTCGCTGTGACTGCATTGACGATTATACTCATAATATTGTGTATTTACTACAAACGGATGCCGTAGTAATTATTAAATGCTGTATTATTAGGGCCAGATGAACCCGGACCCAGGCCAAAAAGCCAAGGTCCATACATTTTGGAGGATATAAAAATTAATTAGAATCCCCCAAAAAGGGGAAGTGGTAAAATTTAGAGAAGCATTGTTTTGCACAGTTGTGGAATATTACGTATAAATAGGTTACAAGGGTGGAGTTGTTGGGGTGGAATGTTACAAGTCAGGGAATGCCTGGCTCCCAATGGCACTGGGGGGGTGGGGGGGTGGTGGTGAAATTAAAACGTGCCCGTCTGACAAAAAATGAAAGAAAATCTGGAGGGCAAAGGAAAAGAAATATCACCCCGATCATGGGCCAGAATAATGTCAAATACCGCTCCGTTTTTGAAACAATAGAATTTAACGAAACTACCTCATTTTCAATCTGTTCCACGGAGTCAAATATCTTTCAATGACAATAGACGCCGCGCCGACATGTGTGCACGTTTATTGGGAGGGGGTGACGCAAGACTTTACTTATTAGAATTAAGAGAAAATTAGTTTTTGTCAAAGTTCGATAGCCAAAAAAATTACCAGTTCCAAAGCCCACAGAAGTGCTAAACCTTCAAAAACAACAAGGATCAATTGCTCTTTTTCTTTCCTGATGTATCTACAATTAGCTTAGGTAGTTTGGGCGTAAACGCGTGCGGTTTTTTTTTTTATGACGGATACAAAATCTTAGAGGGGGTACAATCCCCCTTCGTAGTTGTAGGGTTAGGGTTAATTAATGTTTGGAGTGTGATCAAACTTACATACAATGTCAACTATCGTCTCCTTTATCATGTTTATGTATCCTTGTTAAAAACGAGAACATTTTCAGAGTGAATGAAAATAATTAACACAATTAGCAAGCCAATACGTTGGTACGTGTGAATTGCATTGTGCTATCGTATCATGTAAACAGCGAAACATGCGAAAGAATGCCACAGATCTATTCTTGGACCGTATTTAATATGTGACTAGGAACAGTAATTGTGCCAATATTTATGAAGGAGGATGCCCCATTTTTATCATGCCCACAATCGCAATTATATTGTTATTATTTATGCAACTTGAAGGAGATGCTTCTTGGGGTTGATTGGCAATTTTAGCATGTCTTAGAATGATTATTGGACAGATGCAAGTCTTGCTAAATGTTAATTTCTTTTACAAAAACGTCGTGCCTGAAACACAGAGAGAACAATTTTCAGAATCTCTAAAAACAACAACAACAACAACAACCAAAATATGCGGATGGTACGATAAACTTGTACAGGCTGTATAAAAATAATTGCTATTCATCCGCTGTTAGTGATTATGGACCGACTGCCATATCAAAATGCCGCCATTAGGAGCAACCTTATTTATAGATAAATGTTATGTGGTCCTAAAACGTTAAATACTGGGCATTTTAAGAGGATTCAATGTTGCATATAATGGAAGAAGCAAGCTTTTCAGTAAATAACCAAACTGATGGCTACCAATCATTTTGATACAGCCTGTATTTTGGGCCTATCGTGTTACTATACGGTCCACAACTTATAAGTTCCCCCTAATACTTTTTAGAATAAGTCAAAAAATATTTTACGAAATGTAAAAATGTAATAAGATATGTATAGCCCTATTTGTTTTACACATGTTGACCAATTTAGAGCGTCACACGTCATTGCGTTCAGTCACAATGGTTAATTGTGTAAGAAAATAGGCCGTTTTAAAAGTTGCACCTGAGTCCATAGCAGTCAGGTTTTCTTTAACAAACTCATGAATAGTCCTGGCCTACTCTAGTTGTTTGAGAGCTGACTCCTATGGACTCAGATGCAATTTATAACACTGTTTAAAACGGTCTCTTTTTTACATAATGAACCATTGTGACTGAACGCATGATGATGATTTCTTGAGGCTCATTGTAATTGTATATATTAGAACTTGTATGGTTTATAATGTTATTTTTATATCTATTTAAAAAAAGAATATTTTTTGGGGTATTTATGTAGTAATATATATAAAAAGCCTAAACCATAGCATAAATTGTTCATTGAGCTAATGCATATACGGAAGGTTATAAATAAATGTTGTAGTGTACCCTATAAAAATAAAGGAAAAGAACTATTTTGTTTACATTTTTGAAATACAGAATTAACATTGTAAATTACTTATGCGTCATTTTAATTCAGTAATATCATATGGAAAGGTTTCTACACAATAACGATTCTCTTATAAACTATCATACGCACAGTTTTCACCTCGATACACCTGAGCACACATTTTCGTACAAGAGCTTCCAAGCAGAGAACAGCAATCAGTGAATTGTCTCCGCACAGTCTTTGATTACACTACACAGTTGAGTGCATAGCAAATGTAAGAGCTGTGGAGCTTCTAGCTGAAAAATGGGTCTCTTTGATTGTTTTTTGTCGAAACCTCAAGTGTTCCCTTCATCCAATCAGAATTTTTTTTTATATCAAACAAAAGCTAACACTACCCCTAAAAACACTTTTCGTCACTGATTGGATGAAGGGAACACTTGAGGTTTCGACAAAAACCAATCAAAGAGACCCATTTTTTAGCTAGAAGCTTCACAGTTCCTACATTGCTATGCACTCAACCGTGTAGTGTAATCAAAGACTGTGGTTGAGACATTCGCTGCTTGTTGTTCTCTGTTTGGGACGAAAATGTGTGCTCAGGTGTATCGAGGTGGAAACTGCGCATGATGGTTTACAAGAGAATCGTTTTTGTATAGAAACCTTTCCATATGCTCTTGAATATTGCACTGCGAAATTTAAACATATCTATTGTATCATTTGTAAAATTTGTTATCAAATCCAAGTGAAAATTTGGTAAAATGATGTTAAACATACCTATGATGACGTTTCGTGCTACATCGTAACACTTTCTCAAATCGACTGACCAATTCTCCCAATCCTCGTCTGCTTCCTGTTGGAGCTTGACGTTGGTGGTGCTGTTTTGGGCTTTAGGAGCTGGTCATAGATATGCGGCAGGAAGTGATATCTATTGTATACTTAGATCAGGTAATTTCAAACCAAGCGATTATGCTTTTCACACCATTATAGCTCATTATGTAACAAACTGAAATGAAAATCGAAACTATTATTATTGTAAGTTTCTGATAAAGGGTACAAACAAAGATATCGACAATGACGTCAGTCAAGAGGTTAGGCAGGATAATAGGAAACCACGTGACCAAACCCAAAACTAATACTAAAACTCAATAATTATTTGAAACGACCAATTGAATGAATGCGGAAATTAAGAATAGGTGTTTCTAGTACATTGTGGCGTCTGACTCTACCTGAGAACCTAAAAGGGTTTGTCTCAGCGACTTTTTTGCAATCCTGTTTTAGGGCGTTTTTATTTAGCAACAACGCCACCCCAAGTTACATGCCTTACGAAATCGTACTTCTCTTCCTAAACCCCTAACCGATACTAACTACACCCTAACCCTGACCTAAAAATAAAAATTTAAAAAAATAATTCAAGCCCTTAACAACTTGCACAGTTCTGAAAAATCACGATCACGTGGCGCGCCGCCGTGGCGTGACAATGTAATGTTGTGGGTAATGTCAATGGTGCAAAATTCAGCACCCCAAATGTTGATGTGCGCCACTAATTTACCTATATTTTATCCTACATTTAAACGCGGGGTCCTGTGACAAACCTTTTTTATTTTGGCCATGCCATGCACTATTACAAATGAACAATGCAGATGAGGAAGTGGCAGGGCCTTGCTTTGAGGATGACGTCATTAGTGTCATTGCGGTCTCCCGGGGCCCAGACCGAACATTTTATTTCCTGTTAGTTTTCTCCACTACGTTTCACGCTTAGGACGAAATCAGTACCATAGAATTCAGAGGCAAGGTAACGTAAAATATGTGTACACTACTCAAAATGTTTAAATGATCAGAATCTGGCAATCTAAGCTTGATTTTACCTTCTTTATTTTTTTTGCTATTGGTGCCTAACAGTGGCATTATTTGGTAGTGCAAACTGTTGCCTATAAAACGCAACTTTTTTTTATTTTTTATTTATTTTTTTGGCAAAATGCTAATAAATAAATCTGATCCTGACCTTAAGTGTCTTTGATTAGTGTAATTTATCTGGTATAGTTAATACTGAATTTATACATTGACAAAGTGTATAAGTATAATACAGTTTACCAGATCATTGCTGAAGATTTATTCATTCGCCATGTTCGCATCAACTGAGCCAAGCTACCGTTCACCGGGCTGTAAACAACACGGCTATCAACAAACCAATTCGAACTAAAAACGAAGGTGAATTACTCACTGTGCTTCCTAACAGGAAACAGTCAGATGTGATGAGTTGCCAGTCTAATGAAACCACCAGTGTAGTGGTGCAACATCACTAAATCGTGAGTAAATCACCTTCGTTTGTAGTTGGAAATGTTCTTTAAACCAACAACATTCACAATTATTTTTTGCATCAACTTTTCATTCAAACGTTTTCGGTGAAGCGTTTGGTGTCATTTGCTGGGTATTTGATCCAAAGTGAAATCCAACGAGCCAAGTTATGGTCAGGATTTGGTCGGCCATATTTGGTTCCCCACATGCACCAAACAGGTTTTGTGAGTGCCCAATTGGGTGGATTAAACCCACTTAAAATTCGATGTTAGATTCTTTTGTGTTGTAAACTGTCATCATTCTTGTGTCTACGTGTAACACGGGTGATAGAATGCAGTTTAAAATACCCGCATCATTTCACATTTTAGGTGAGATAGCTGGGTCCCCGTCGCGGCTATGGCTGCCATTGTGGAGTAGGAATGCGTGAAATTGGATTCGTCTATAGCCTAAATATAATGTGATCTAGTATAGTAATCGATTTGTTTTACAATTATACAATCTCCTATATCGGTAAAATCAATTCCGTACCGGACATTCATGTCTCATAATGATACCTCAATTGCAGGTCAAGATCACTCAGACCTATATATATTTATAATAGGCGCTTGGAGTCCTAATAGGGAACAACCCAAACGTCCGATGAAGTCCCATAAACGAAAGTCCTTTAATTAGAGGGGGGGGGGGTCAAAATTTCGATTACGTTGGAAAATAATAATTAAAACATCGGTCAAAGTTAACCTTTTTTAAGGATTTGCTATATATTTTTTAAATTTTAGTATTGCCTGAAGTTCAAAAATTGTCTCTCCACAGTGGTGGCTTCAAAATGGTTTTAAATCAAACCAATATTATTATAATAATGTTTGAAATATAGGTCTATTAGGTCTACAAGATATATTGTTTTGTATTAAAAATTTACCTTGATTTCACTGGAAAAGCACATATATTATACATGGAACGAAATGTTAATATAAAATCGTGAGAAGTTCTGATGTGCAAGGTCGAAAATAATTAAAACTTATGACTGAAAATGTTCATCAGGACTGTTATTCTACCAATTTACCCCCCCCCCCCCCCCCCCCCCCCAAAAAAAGATTCCCACTAAGTACCCCAGGGCATGCAAACCACTGTTATCCTTCCTAGATATTACTTTTAAAGGAAGAAGAGATTTAAAAAAATACACATATCGAAACCTGATCCCACGCTAAAGTTTGTCCGCGTGTATGTTTGTTTAATCAAGCAACTAAAGAATATATTTTTCTTTCTCTTGATTGCTTATTTGTTTTAGGTAGCTATAGGTTGCACGTTCAGAACCGTCGAATAAATAAGAATATGATAATGGTCAGCAACCTGTTCATAGGTCAAGTTCAACTTGACTTGTGTAAGGTGGTTTCAAGTTTAATTAATTAGCAAATGGCTCAAGAATAATTTTTTCCCGAATTTTATAATTGTAGTAACTTATCAAACTGGTATAATTTAGTTTCACAATTCGTTTGTTTTCAGATATTTGATATCGGGAGGTAAAATGGCTGGCGACTTTAATTCAGCATTTGACAGTTTAGTCTACGGAAACACAGACCATTTACCGATACAGGAGTCAAACATTGTGAGAATTTTCATGAGCTCCACTTTTACAGGTAGGTCTATATTTCGGTGTGTCAAGTACAGTTAGTTATAGACGAATCCAATTTCACGCATTCCTACACCTCAATGGCAGCCATATTTGGGTCCCCGTCGGCTCCATCTCACCTAAAATGTGAAATGATGCGGCCTTGGAGGGTATTTTAAACTGCATTCTATCACCCGTGTTACACGTAGACAAAAGAATGATGACAGTTTGGTGCTGCGGGGACCCAGTCAAAGGCCGACCAAATCCTGACCATGACTTTGCTCGTTGGATTCTTCTATAGGTTATGGAACTGCAGCTGAAATTAGTATACAGTGCGCAAAAAAAGTAGGGTACCAGTTATGTTCACCCATGTACATGTATAGCCTAAACAAAGACCAATATGTCAAAATTAAAACAACCAGCCAATACCTGTACTCTTTTAGCTCTGATTTTGTTGAAATTGGTTAAAAATTAAAGAAACGGTGATCTAAAACCTAATAAAGGAACTAAATCAAAAGTTGCACTTTTACATTCTAATCATTGAAAGCACGACGTATAAATAGCAGTAATTGCATAAGGAATGAGTCACATTTACATGCAACATTTACTTACATGTTCTTTTTGCATGACTGTTTGAAATGGACGACATTTTATGTTATGCGTAAGTTTTATAAAATTCAATTTTCCAAATATACCAGGTCACCTTCATTTAAACGGTGATGTTTTGCATGAAGGTTTAGGCTTTTTAAAAATATTGAAAAATCGACTGAGTACAAAAAATGTGGTTAGAAATTGATGGATTAAAAAAAGAAGCATTTTCTAAAGTTACGTTAGAAGCAATGTACGTTATGCATTGGCTTAGGAATATTTTCAACATGGGGGGGGGGCTGAAATTTGAAAACATTTTGGTGGGCCACCCTAGAGGTGTCCGAGGGGTTTTCCCCTAGGAGTCAGAAAATTTTGCAAAATATAGGTCACAAACACCCATTTTCCCTCTATTTTATCACAAATTTTTAACTTCACCAAGGATTATTGGGGGGGGGGGGGGCTGAAAGGTATTCCAGCCTGAGCCCAAGCCCCCCGGTTCCTAAACCCATGTTATGTTATGATTAAATAAATTCATGTTACATTTTAAAACCAAAATCGATCTAAATATATATATCTTTTTAAGATACGGTTTACGAACGTAACAGATTGATGAAAGACATCTTCCCGGAGTTGAGAAAGTATTGTCAAAGCAAAGGTGTAGAATTTGAAGTCGTTGATATGAGATGGGGCGTACGAGATGACGCAACTTCCGATCACTTGACCTCTGAACTTTGTATGAGAGAAATAGAAAACTGCAAAAGACTATCAATGGGACCATGCTTTGTGGTAAGGTTGGTTACGATATAAACCTTTTTGAAATATGGCGGGCACAAAAGGAGAGGACGTACTTTGAAGTGAGTAATCTTTTGTATGCTTCTCAGCTGACAAAAGATTACTCACTTCAAAGTACGTCCTCTCCTTTTGTGCCCGCCATATTTCAAAAAGGCTTATTGAGTTGGGCATTAAAAACTTTTGAGGTGTTTAAGGGATCGGATAGCATCATTTTCTTATGGAACATTATAATTTAGATTGATGATGTTGCACTAAACCCTTACACGTTTAACTTTAAACGCTGAATTCATTGGGTCCCACAAAAAACATGTGTAAACGTTGCTATCCGAGCCCTTAACAGTATTGAAAAGTCTTGTAAAATAATAACTAACCTCGTTCAGCCATCAATTATCATTCAATGAGATAAACAATGTATATCGTTTTCATTTCTAAAATCCTACGTATGCGTATCCTCAATGAATTCAGCGTTTAAAGCTAAACGTTTAACATGATCAATCTAATAATGTTCCATAAACACTATATGGATCTAATACCGTAATTATCAGTGAACAAGCAGCTGCTAAAGCACGCTGGCTGTGTCATATAATTTTTAAACTGATGATGACTCTATCATGAGTGACGTCGTATTGCATGGCCTCTATTGCGTTGGTGAGTTGCCTGGGTGTGTTACAAGTGAGTGGTTGAGTAAGAGTGTGGTATGTAGAGAGGGTGAGTGAGTAGGGGTGAGTGGGTGAGTGATTGATTGTGTGAGTGAATTAGCGAGTAAATGAGTAATAGTTATGTCTTCAATATTTAGTCTACCACCAACGCAAATGAACCATTCTGTTCCCTCATCTCAAGGGTTTCCTGGGCAACAAGTACGGCTACCGACCTTTCCCCCCGATAATTCCTTCAAGTGAATTTAAGAAGCTCCGTCAACTCGTCCAGGGAGATGTTGATCCAGAAGCCATCTCTCTGTTAGATGAATGGTTCCTACAAGATACCAATGCCGTGCCACCTGTACACGTGCTTCAACCGATTACAACCAAGCTTGAAAACTTCAACAATGAAGAGAATCCGGATCTTCAGCGGGCAGATAGGTCCAGATGGTGGCAAGTGTTTGAGACGTTACAGAGGACATTGCAACTTGCGGCTACCAAGGCTCAAAGTAAAGGGCTCTATGAGGCACAGCAGATGCATAAATACTTTCAATCTGGTAAGTAGATGGCTCAATACTGATGCGACCAAGGGGATGTGATGCTTCATAATAATAAACGTAATGAACGCAGAAGGTGAATCTATACACCCTCTACGGACGACATGACCCACACAGGGGTGCAAACTTCAAATGGAGTCACCCAATCAGGTAACTTAATTTGAAATACATACTCCCTGTACAGCTGTAAGGGAGATTAAGGTCATGTCTTCCATAGCCCAATAGTTTTGAAGAATTTCAACCGCTCAACCATTAAGGTGGTACTACACCCCTGGCCAATTTTGTGCCTATTTTTGCATTTTCTCAAAAATTATAGCGCATTGGTGACAGGTAAGATATGTATATTATAGGGGCAAAGACTACAACTACTGCACTGAAAATTCAGCAACCCAAGACAAGTAGTTATTGATTTATTGATCAAATACTGGTTTTCCCTCATTTTTGACTGCAACTTCACAACTGCTGTCTGTGCCGAAATAAAATTTCCAGTGCAGTAGTTGTAGTCCTTGCCCCTATAATATACATATCTTACTTGTCACCAATGCGCTATAATTTTTGAGAAAAATGCAAAAATAGGCACAAAATTGGACAGGGGTGTAGATGTGGTACCCCCTTAAGGTCATAAATAGATTTGAATAATTTCAACCGCGCAACCATTAAGAAGCCATTCATTCATTCCTCCAGTAATCATGTTTATTTTCTTTCAACATTAAAAAGAAACAATGAAAAATTTTAAAAAAAGTTTAGCCTTTCCTACCTTAACTGTCATTTTCCATTGATTGTCTATTGTACAGTCACCGAACACGAATTTCGCCAGGCTCTTCAAGATAACCAAAATGTCCTGGATAACTGCCTCTTTTTTATTCGTGAAATCGATAACTTGCAAGATGATGTGAAAAACAAGGAAGCCAGGAATTATGTGGATATAACCGATGATGGGTATGTGCAATAAACATGATAAAAGACACAGAGATAAAGATAAGTATGAGTAGCTAGCAAAACTATTACGTGGTTGTTGTGTTTTACCTGGTCTGACAAAGCTGATATCAGTATGTATGTGATTTGATTCGAATCAGGAGGGTGCCTGTTCATAGGGGCAATGTCGGGAACTACGTCACGCTATTGTTCGACCTAGACTACAGGTGGTGTATGACGTGCATTCCCTAAATTCAGTAAATTTTCATCGTCAACCGTGTAATTGAATGGGATTATTTTGAAATTTTAAAACGCTTGAAATATCACAAACAAATAGGCCTATGTTGATAAATAATATAAATACAAGCTAAAACCGTTGGGGTTCGATAATGAACCCCACAAAATTAACCGAGTATATGGAAAATGCCATACGGCCGGGCGGTTTCAAGAGTTGCCGGCTCGATCGTGTCATCCGCCGCCTGCTAGACTACATCATTTTTAACGCATGCGTGTCCCGACGTCAATACAGCTTTAGTCTCCTCCACCTTCGCAACACGGTACGTGGAGTGACTGGAATCACACTGACGGCAAAGGAGAATACTAGCTGGTCAGACAGTTTAATTCTATCAAGCATATAATACCTGAACAATCACCGTCATTTAATCGATTTACTACAGAATATATTGTATACTCAAAATATAATTTAAAATTGTAAACCTTAAATATATTTGTGTACTAAAGTATATCGACACGTGAATAACATCATGTAGGAAACAAAATGGCCGCCAATCCGCCTATTGTCTAGACCTAGGCTACATCTTCCGGTTTGGTTACGTCATTTCTGATGCCCATCCCGATTGATCCCTGTCCGAATTGTATCCAACGGCCTTTTTTTTGTAACCACTAAGTTGTGCGTTTTAAGAAAACATGTTTCGTGATTACAAAAGTGAAGGAATTCGGTCGATTCACAATACAATACAATACAATGCGCCTCCAGCGGTTGCCAGGAGAGGCAATGCATCATGGTACAAAGCTCGGTAAAAGGTGGATATCAATGTGATGATATTACACGCAAATGCACACTAAAACAGCAAGTAACAATTACAGCAGATCCATTTTCTATCATTTGATCACACGGAAACCTTCGTGGAATTGTTTCAACTCTATTTTTTATCACATTCGCGTGAAAATCCATTGGTGGCTAGAACGTCGATGTTGTAATAGGCCCTGGATGTCGAAAATAATTGGACTGGCAAGAGCAACCGCTGGCGGCGCATCGTATTGTTAATCGCGAGAATTGATACAAATCACAACAAAACAAAGTTATATAAATTCACAGTGATGTTTTGTTTTACAGATCACCAGACACAGATGCACTGACGTTGCTCCATAATTTAAAGACGGATTTCCTTCCGTCGATAATCCCACCTGAGTCTATACACAAATACAATGTACCTTGGACACCCAATGGAATTGACCCGAGCCATCCTCCTCATGTAGAATATCTTGATGACTTCTGTAATACCTTCCGCAAAGGTATAATGGATTTGATCGATATGGGTTTGAAGAAAAGATCTGAAGCTGCTGATCCCATCAAGAAACAACTCTACACCGAGATGCTGCAGCATGCTACTTTCTGTGCAACAAAATGCAGGTCAGTTTGCTGTTATTTAAAACTGTTCACATCTTTATTTTGGGGAGTATTCTAGAGATAAAAACAAATACTGGTTTATCCATTACTCCTTGCTGGTTCTAACAGGACTGCAATGCCGGAGGTAAAATGACGCGTAAATCTATGCGTTGTTCGTCAAAATTTCAAAAAATTTTATACAAAATAATTTCAGAATGGTAAATTTATTTTTATGATCATTATTTGGATGAGTACAAACAAGCCTAGTATTGGTTCAGTGGTTATTAAGATAGCTCTTGATATTAGAGAGATTGCGATGTTCCAAACGCAGCACGTGGAACGTACGTTTTCACGTACGTTTTTACGTACGTTAATACGGTCTTAAATATTGATAGTCTCGGTTCCAAACTGGATTGTGCTCATTCGTCACGAAGGAAAACAAGTCAGCTGGAATGAAGACTAATATTTGATCTAATCTAATCTAGGTCGATAGAGGGCATAGTGGTTAAAAAATAACAGTAAGCTGAGTCTCTGCCTAATTCAAACAGGCCGCTTTTGATTTTGACTAAAATTTTGACCTACATGCTGATTAAACTTAATTGTTTTTTGTGCTCCTCAAATATTATAGTTGCCCAAAAACATATATATTGGTAGATTAAAGATCACTACATCCATACTTTCAAAATGAGACTTTTTCGTCCTGAAAATTGGGCGCGTTGCATGGACTTAGGCATGAGATAAAATCAGTATATTTCAACGTAGCATGTGCGTTTCATTCTACGTTGGAATCCAAAATGGGAAATCGCAATGTCATGTTTTGTACGCAAAGTATCACACACATTTCAATGTGCAATCTCTGCGTCTGAATATTGCGTTTAAATTTAGTCCATTTTTAACACATCGCTGTATCTTTATTATAATGATTTGTTAGAAACAAAAAGGATCATAATAATAATTAGACTTTCCTTCGTATGTTCATTATCTTTGACTGTCTTTAACATATTGTGGAATGGACACATTTTGTGCATTTTCAACGATGTATCTACGTCGATTTCGCACGTGGAATATCTTCAAAATAGCTAAATACGTGACCTCGCTTCGATACAGGAGAGTGGTTTTGAATAGATCAACGTACGTCCGATGTCTACGTTTGGAAATCGCAATGTCTCTATTTTGAGAAAATTTCTCAAAACCTTTAGGGACTTTTAGGTTTAATGCGGGCACGCAGAGCATTAAACGACCTATATAGTATACAGAACCAGATACTTAACCGTTTACTATTAAACAGTTATTATTACACAATACGGTGAAACTATACGCCTCAGTTAAACTATGCATTTCTGTATTATCTACCTTTCATGATGCTCTATTTTGCGTAGTACGTTTTGTGGCCGTGAAGATCTTCTTGCATCAATGCATGGCTATGTGACACAGAAACCAGGAAAACCTTTGGTGGTACACGGTGTATCTGGATCTGGAAAGACTTCAGCCATGGCAATGCTGGTAAAGAATGTTAGAGATTGGCTAGGAGAGAACTATGTCGTTGTGTTCAGATTTCTAGGAACATCTGCACAAAGTTCAACCATTCACGAGACACTACAGAGTGTAACGAGGCAGGTATGTGGTCATGTTAAATGGACAGTTAGGAATGTTTTGTACAAAACACGAGTGCCTAACTATTCAATTCAATTCAATTTTATTCATCATTCATCATAAAGCAATAAAACAATAACATGGTACATTATAAAGTTTAAGTTGAGTTCAGTTACATTAGAACTATAGAAACATTATAAAGTTAAGCACTATATTCAGTGTGGGTGACACGCTGTCACTAAAAACTAAAACCTAAGTTGGTCGCTGCTGCGCGGCTCGATGACTGCTTCGCGCGCTGAAACCAGTTCTATGCCTAATTGCTCCATTGTGCTAAATCATCAATATGCAGGACAGTTTGATCGTGATATCTTGCGCGAGAACTATACCAAACTAGCTAGTTTTTGACTAATCTATGAAAGTAATGAAGTATATTGCCAAGCTTATTTATGCTCATATTTCAAGACAAATGTAACCTGGTAACCATGAGTTTTAATTAACGACCTAATTATATTCAATTAAAATCCCAAATATACTCTATTTCAGATATGTTTCGCTTATGGTGCTGAACAACCATCATCAAATGATCTTGAAGACTACACAGAACTAGTACAAACATTCCGCTATCTACTGACTACATTGCCCTCGAAGGAGAAACCACTTTTCATCATGTTAGATAGTATAGATCAACTAACAAGCAATAACGATGCGCACGCCATGCATTGGTTGCCAAAAAGCTTCCCTGAACATGTCCAGATAGCCATCTCCATGCTTCCTGATGTTAACCGTTGCCTCAACAACATACGCCTTACTTTGAGAGACGAACATTGTTACATCGAGATGCCTCCAATACCAAAAGAGACCGGGCTGCAGATCATGGAAGGGTGGTTAAAACTTCGCAACAGGACGCTGACAGAGGAACAAAAGTGCATTGTCTCCAAAGCCTTTCAAAGATGTCCACAACCTCTCTTTTTGAAGATTTTGTTCGAGAGCTTTGTTTACTGGAGGTCATACTTGAAACCAGAGGATATCAATCTTCCAACAAATGCACGGGAAGCAATAACGCAGCTTGTTGAGAAGATGGAACGCAAACATGGGAAGGTGTTTGTTGAGCACTGCCTCGGATACGTCACAGTATCAAGAAATGGTATATCTGATGCAGAATTAGAAGACGCTTTCTCCTGTGATGACGATGTGATGAATGATGTCTACCAATACTGGGACCCACCTGTGGAGACCGTTGTCAGAATTCCACCATCACTCTGGAAAAGAATGCGCCATGACATTGAGGAATTCTTTGTCGAACGGCAGGCCGTTGGTAAAAGAGTTGTGTCCTGGTATCATCGACAATTTTGGGAGGCTTCAGAAGAGAGGTACTTGAAGAAAGATACCAACAAAGTTGACCGACATCGATTGCTAGCAGAAATGTACATGGGTGAATACAGTGAAGGTACCATAAGACCAATCACATTACGAAAGCGAAAGAAAACCTTTGACAATGCTGATCGGAAAGCAGCTCTTCAACCATTAGAGTTCGGTAAAGATATGTTCAACCAACGAAAGCTACAAGAACTACCGGGGCACTTGGCCGACGCCTACATGGAACACGAACTAATCGAAAATTGTCTCGGAAACTTCGACTGGGTTCTTGCTAAACTTCAGGCATTCTCTTTTCTCGAGCTAATGTACGACTTTCAAACCACCAATCCTGAAATGCTGTTCTTAAAGGAAACCATGTATTTGGCTAGTAGCATCTTGAAGGCTGATCCGTGTTCCTTAGCAGGGCAGATAATCGGTCGACTTGGGAATTATAGTACAGACCAGTATCCATTACTCAAGAAGTTTGTTGGTCAAGCACGAATTTGGGTGACCAAAAACCCGATGCCACTGATAATACCTCGAGCTCCTTGTCTAATGCCGCCAGGAGGACCACTTAAGGTGACATACGCTGGTCATCCTTCCCGAGTCCTGAAAGTGGCATGTACCAGGTCTGGAAAGATTATGGTCTCTGCGTGTGAAGATTCTATGGGCCAACCGATGACCAATGTTTGGGATCTCGATACATCAGAGCTTGTCCATACTCTTCAACTGCTAGACACTGAATCCGCAATTGATGCACAGATGGTCTTGGTACTCACACCCGATGACAGGAATGTGATATTTGGGCACACAAAGTTGGGCGTGTTTGATTTAGTGAGCGGAGAGTGTCAGCGGGTGCTAAGAAATGACAACGAATGTGGGATAAGCTGTCTTCGAGTAAGTGAGGATGGTTATAACTTAGTAGCGTGCTCAAAGGAAGAGGCGAAAGTTTATGTGTGGCGTAACAGCGAAGAAGACGAGCGACCGATGGTAATTGAACGAAATAGTAACGTCTCGTTTGTTGAATTCAAAGGCAACAGTTTGCTCGCAACGGCTTGTAACGATGGTGATCTCAGCATAATATCCCTGGATACTGCACAGACGACTTGGGAAAGCTCAACGAACAATGGTGATGTCACAGGCTTCACTCTTTCACTGGATACATCCCGGCTTATAGTAGGTACTTCTGACAACAAGATCAGAACTTGGAATACAGATTCGGAGTCATCGGAACCAGAGCATACTCTTAGTGGTCACAAGAAGCCCCCAGAACAGCTGGTACCTGTTTCCGACCGAATTCTCATCTCCCGCGCACTAGAGCCAACTGTCTTTGTTTGGGACATTGTAGAAGGCACGAATTTACAGAAGCTCAAAGGTCATGATGGTAATGTCACTTGTTTATGGCAAATACCATCTTCGTTGGCAGATTTTGGTAGTCATCCGTTGCTAGTGTCTGGATCCAAAGATGACTTCGTGAAAATCTGGGATGTGAATTCGGGCAAGTGTCTCAACACGCTTGAAGGCCATTCTTCTTGGATTTCAGATGTAACAGTTGTGAAGGCTGAAGACGGTGCCAGAGTTCTTTCTGCCTGCAATGATAAGACAGTCAAGATGTGGATTCCTCTGCAGCAAAACGTAAGTGATTTTAATTATACGCCATCTCTTTCATTTGTTTTATTTTATTATATCAACCAAAATTTGCTAGTAGTACAAATTAACTTAAGTACATTTTGTGTTGGTTAGTTGTGCGAATACTGATGCTGTTTAAAACAAAGTCATGTAAGAGTAGAAATAGTTTGTTAATTGTTATACAGGTTTAATAGAAATGTTTATAACATAAAATTTTCTCTCTGCTTCTTCTTTTTCTTTATGTTCAAAACAGATAACAAAGAATGATCGTCACGAAGGTCCTCCTCTGGCAGTGGTGATTACTGATGACGCCCAGTATGCCGTGACAAGTGCTCAGAATGACTCCACCAAGTTTTGGCTATGTCAAGATGGTGTGTGCACACATTCCGTAATTCAAGATGCAGCTTCACTCCTCGTTTGCCATGACAACCGACACGTGATTGGTGGAACACCAAACGGGGGTCTATTTTGTTGGGACGTCGCATCAGGGAGCGAAGATTGGACATTGCCTACTGCTCATGAGAAATCCATAACCCAACTGTGTTGGGGTGGAGATCACCAACTGGTTACAGGCTCAGCTGACAAAACCATAAAACTGTGGGATTTGGGAACAAACGCAGGTGAGAATACAACCATGGCTGCTGCTATGTCTGGTCATGCGTCAGATATCACGTGTCTAGCTGCGGCAACCAATCGCAAGCCACCACTTATCGTTTCTGCTGGGAAAGATGGAGAAGTGCGCATCTGGAATTACCGAGGTGCATGTTTGAAGGTGGTATCACACGCCAAAGGTGTTAATAGTTTATCGATATCCAGTAGTAATCGATATCTGGCATCTGGAGCAAAGGATTCGGTGGTATCGGTTTGGTCTCTGGATAACCCCACGCTTGGAGAGATGGTGGCAAGTCAAAAGATTTACAAAGATTCTGTCACGTTTGTCCTTTTTACCAATGATGAGAAGCATCTGATATCTGGCGCACATCAGGGGAAGAAGCATTTGCATGTCTGGAAGTACCTCAGCAAGGATCAGGATCATGGAAGGTATTTATGTCAGTAATTATTGTTGTACATAATAAAAAATCATCGTATAATCTTATCTTGTCACGTTAACAATGATGGCGAAGTCATTGCTTATAGCAATGAAGTCGCAAAAACAAAACAAAACAAAACAAAGTTAAAAGGAGCTGTTGGAAACTGCTTATTCGTAAAATAGCCTAATTAGTTAAATTAAAATTTGGTTAATGCACTGATAATTCTATGAACAACAAAACAAGATGTAGTTGAAACTATCTCAAAAATCGTAAGAGTTTACATAGCGTTCGAATATTATTATACATGGTAAGAAACTACCGTAAAAACTCGATAGTTAGCATATGTGCTTACTATCGAGCGCTTTTAAAACATGTAAACATGAAGAGCCCCATCCACAAAACTGTAAATGGTTTTGAGGAAATCATCGATATACATAGTTATATACAAACAAGTAAACCTGCAAATATGTGTCTCAACCCCATTAGTTCAGTTGGCAAATCGCCGGACTTTGGTACAATGTCATGTTTTCAAAAGCGCTTGATAGTAAGCACATATGCTAACTATCGGGGTTTTACGGTATGCTTACACCATGCTACCATCGTTTGATTACTACAGATATCTATCAGGTCATCACCATGCTGTAATGGCAGGCTACCTAACAAAGGATGGTAAACATCTTATAACTTCGTCTCGTGATTGCACCATCAAAGTTTGGCACCTGCCTACTGCTGAGTTGACGGCTTCCTTTGATTGCCAATCTCAGATCAAGTTCTTTGGCTTCGCTGAAGTTGCTGTCAATCGTTACCTTGCAATCGCACTTACTAAAGTGTCAGTTCCAATCCTTGATATTCTGATTTCTGGAGTGAAACCATACGAAGGGTAAGTCAGCGAATTAAATAATGTCATTCTTATTCTAGTTACATAATTATTATAGCCGCTACGCACAGACACAACGCCTAGACGTTGATCCACAAGCCTCAGCACACTTTACCGGTTGTCGCTGACCACTACGGCCCCAAATCATGCCATAAACCATTTAACAACTCGGGGACTTTGCCGTTTCAAGAGCGCATACCCTAGACATTCGACAAATAACCTTCGCAACCAGGATCAGCTCCCCGAGTTTCGTACGGGTTTTCCACATGAGCGTACTGATCACAGCTTCGTCATTGATGATAAACAATGGAGCTACTAAATTACCTAAAGCTCAATTGTGACTTATCTTTTTTTTCTTTTCCAAAGGCATTTAGAAGATCAATGTAATGAGTCTTCAAATAACCCGAAGGAAGCCGCTTCACCTGGCACAAACCTGCCTGCTGAATCATCCCTAGATGCTGCAGCCGAACCGGTATCATCTCATGGAAAGAGGAAAAGAAAAGACAAACGTAAAGGACCCAAGACATGCGAAGTGTCTTAAAGGTCTATGTGTGTGAGTGAGTCAGTGAGTCAGACAAACGTAAAGGACCCAAGACATGCCAAGTGTCTTGAAGGTCTATGTGTGTGAGTGAGTCAGTGAGTCAGACAAACGTAAAGGACCCAAGACATGCCAAGTGTCTTAAAGGTCTATGTGTGTGAGTGAGTCAGTGAGTCAGACAAACGTAAAGGACCCAAGACATGCCAAGTGTCTTGAAGGTCTATGTGTGTGCGTGAGTCAGTGAGTCAGACAAACGTAAAGGACCCAAGACATGCCAAGTGTCTTGAAGGTCTATGTGTGTGAGTGAGTCAGTGAGTCAGACAAACGTAAAGGACCCAAGACATGCCAAGTGTCTTGAAGGTCTATGTGTGTGAGTGAGTCAGTGAGTCAGACAAACGTAAAGGACCCAAGACATGCTAAGTGTCTTGAAGGTCTATGTGTGTGAGTGAGTCAGTGAGTCAGACAAACGTAAAGGACCCAAGACATGCGAAGTGTCTTAAAGGTCTATGTGTGTGAGTGAGTCAGTGAGTCAGACAAACGTAAAGGACCCAAGACATGCCAAGTCTCTTAAAGGTCTATGCGTGTGAGTGAGTGAGTCAGTGAGTCAGACAAACGTAAAGGACCCAAGACATGCCAAGTGTCTTGAAGGTCTATGTGTGTGAGTGAGTCAGACAAACGTAAAGGATCCAAGACATGCCAAGTGTCTTAAAGGTCTATGTGTGTGAGTGAGTCAGTGAGTCAGACAAACGTAAAGGACCCAAGACATGCCAAGTGTCTTGAAGGTCTATGTGTGTGAGTGAGTCAGTGAGTCAGACAAACGTAAAGGACCCAAGACATGCGAAGTGTCTTGAAGGTCTATGCGTGTGAGTGAGTCAGTGAGTCAGACAAACGTAAAGGACCCAAGACATGCCAAGTGTCTTGAAGGTCTATGTGTGTGAGTGAGTCAGTGAGTCAGACAAACGTAAAGGACCCAAGACATGCGAAGTGTCTTGAAGGTCTATGTGTGTGAGTGAGTCAGTGAGTCAGACAAACGTAAAGGACCCAAGACATGCCAAGTGTCTTGAAGGTCTATGTGTGTGAGTGAGTCAGTGAGTCAGACAAACGTAAAGGACCCAAGACATGCGAAGTGTCTTAAAGGTCTATGTGTGTGAGTGAGTCAGTGAGTCAGACAAACGTAAAGGACCCAAGACATGCCAAGTGTCTTGAAGGTCTGTGTGTGTGAGTGAGTCAGTGAGTCAGACAAACGTAAAGGACCCAAGACATGCGAAGTCTCTTGAAGGTCTGTGTGTGTCTGAGTCAGTCAGTGAGTCGGTCAAAGAGAGAGGTTTTTTTCGTCAAAAATGATGACTGTCGCCCCTGACATACTATGAGACGACAGCGGCTAAAACAGTACCTTTATTCTCATTCTTAAACACTCCAATTCAAATGACAATATTAATCATAAAATAATATTAAAAATTATAACGAAATTAAATTAAAAGATTTATCTACCGTGTCGTATAACATGGCTAAGAACCATAAGGAATACGGGGACTTTCTCAAGAGAACATAATATAGAACAATGTGAAGAAATTCTTAAATGTGAAGAAATGATTAAATGTGTACTTCCAATAACAGGCTCACTGGGCTACAAAGCATTGAGCTTTGAAACAGTGGCGTGCGCAGCAAATTGAATGTGTGGGGGCAGGTTGTTCGGATGACTGATTTCTCCCGAATGACCAACAAAAGTGGGGGCCGTGCCCCCCTGCCCCCCCTTTGCGCATGCCATTGCTTTGAAATACATATTTCACTGCGATATTTGCCATCTATAGGCATATTGTTATCAGCAAATACAACGTATCCTTTAAAACGTTTCTAAATGATTTTATTTAAACAAATTTAAAACGTTTCAATTAAAAACAACGCTTATGTCAAAAACAATTAAATGTAAAAATGTTATATTGTAAAATATTTGTTTGCGTTTAAAATCATTTTGTCTATACTTAAATAACATTATGTTGCAATGTTTTGAGGCAACTTTTCACAATGATTGAAAAACGGTTGTTTCTGGTAAAACAAAACAAAAGTTGTATTGCCCTTAAAGTATATTGTAATGTTTCTATAAAAATAGAGTTGTATGCATTTTCCACAGAATGTTAGTTTTTACTGTCAGATATGCCCCTTTTAATTGTTAGCCAAACAAATAAAGGTAAACTTATGTTTTCAAAGGGTGTACTAAACCCGGGTACTAAAGAGGGCGGGAATATGGTCTGGATTCCACAGGGAGGGTACCTGTAACCTGTAAGAGACACAGCCGTCGAAAAGGACTAGCTCGGATCGCGCGCCAATACGCGGATTTAGGATCTCTCTACCAAAAGTCAATTTGTGCCGAAATTCCTTCTCACAATGCAATATGCGTATTGCATAACAAAGAATATTGATTAACCTCCGAACTGTATCTATTATTATGCAAAACGCTTATTGCATTGTGGGAAGGAATTTTGGCACAAATTGACTTCCGGTAGAGAAACCCTAAATCCACGAATTAAGTTAGCAGTTCGGAAATAGGAATATTTTTTCCCAGCCTCAAAAAAAATAGGCAGAGATGGGAATCGAACCCGAGACCTACCGGTTAAGAAACAATGTATTACTACTAAGCCAACTAACTATTAGCTGTATGAAGTGTGGTAGTAATCCTTGATACATATGGAAAGGTTTCTATAGACGAATCCAAATCCACGCATTCCTACACCGGACTAGCAGCCTTTAGTTGGGTAGCCGTCGGCTACAATGCACCCAAAATGTGAAATGATTCGGCCTTGGCGGAAATTTTTAACTGCATTCCATCACCCGTTTTACACCTTCCGCGAAAACACAGGTAGACAAAAGAATGATTTAATAAAGTTTATAACACAATAGGCCCTATAGTTCCCATCGGCAAAACACACAGCTTCTACATGGTCTATTCGCTGTTGAAGTGACATAATAATCGGATTAACTACACCATATCAAACGCTACAAATGGATGTAGGCCTACTTGCGAACAAAAGGACTATGTATGAATAGATGCGCGGGATTACCTGCGGAATTAACCCTCCTCGTCCTTGCATCTTCTGTAGGTGTTAGGCGGCTTTTATTTGCACAATGGGGCGCTCAAAACACCAGGTTGGTGCTAGCGGCTACCCAAAGATGGCCGACCAAATCCTGACCATGACTTAGCTCGTTGGATTCGTCTATACAAACACGATTCTCTTATAAACCATCATGCGCACAGTTTCCACCTCGATACACCTGAGCACACATTTTCGTCCCAAGAGCTTCCAAGCAGAGAACAACAAGCAGCGAATGTCTCCGCCACAGTCTTTGATTACACTACACGGTTGAGTGCATAGCAATGTAGGAGCTGTGAAGCTTCTAGCTAAAAAATAACTTAAGAACTAATAACTGTTTTCACAATATTTCAACATAGAAAGTAGGATGATTTATTTACGCGCAATTTGACCAATTCTACCCAACAAAAAGCAATACTTACGTCATTTATCTGATCTCTACAAATAGTCGTCAGATTATCATCAAATCAATTGTAAAGTTAAACGTCCGTCACTAGGTCAAAGGTCATAAAGATCAACTTCACTGACTACGAGCTGTGCTCTGTGAGCACAATGTCTAGTTCTTTCTTCTACCAATCGTATAATGAGCCATCGTAGCCATATTCGTTTATCAATTTTGACCAAATTTGGTTACTAGGACCACTTTGCTGTCATTTGAAAAAAGTTACTCGCCCTTGTAGTACACTTCTCTTATACAGTGGCGGCGCCAGGAATTTTCGGGGGCAAAGTGAATTTCAGGGGGGTAAATTGGACAATTTTGCGCAAAATTGCTACAAAAAGTGGAAATTTACGTGATTTGGGGGTTTTGCCTCAAAAGTGGGGGGGGGGGGGGGGCAAGAAAAATATTTGGGGGGAAAATGCCCCCCCCCCCCGTAGCGCCGCCACTGCTCTTATACTGAACCTGCTTTTTATAAGGAGTATATCTGAACAATAGACTTACGAAAACTGAAAAGATAAAAAGACCCTTAGTATCGGAACGTGGACTTGGTGGAGCTTGGTTGTCAGTGCAACCACGCACGCACAGCACATGACGAACGGGAATTCCCGGCGGGAATTACGGCACATGTTAAATTGTTGTTTGCCTGCCCAGAATGCAGTTCACGCATACCAAGGTATTGGATTGCAAATTTTGCTATTTGTTCACATTTACGCTGAAATTGCATTCGTTTTTTCACAAACCTGCATAAAGGGGACGATATTTGATATTATATGTACTTTTAAAGACAATCCATATCCAAAACTAATAAGGTTACCCCTCCCCCCTTTAAAGTATACTTATTTGTAGTAATATTAGGTAAACAATCTTCACAAAGCCTTTCAAGGACAAATCTGTATTTTCCTTATTTGGCTAAGGGCCTCTTTCTGTCAGGTTCTCGATCCTTTTCTTCTTCTATCAATCGTTGAGTGAGCCATCAGTAGTCAGGTAGGATTTCCCGCCTCTTATTTCACGCACCCTTCGCTGACAGAAGATCTGTTGAAGGGTCCATATAAACAATGTTCGTATAAAGTTCACAATTTTACACTTTTTATCATCGATAACATTTTGAGTGATTTTTATCCATAAAACGATACAGGAATTATAATAGGCCTAATTACTGCAATACGGTTCATAGGATGAAGATTTGATTCTGCTATCAACATGTTCAATGCACTCACAACCAAATATATTGTGCTGTACTCAGTGGGGTCAAAACCGATAAATCGGCAATAGTTTGAATAGTTTGCTCTACGGAGCAGTTTTATACACATAGGCCTAATCGTGCATAACTCGCAAACACAAAATCGAAATCAACTAAATTTTGGGAATCAGCTTTTTTCGTGGATATCTACTGAAAATGTCATAAAAAGAGGATGCTAGGATCACAAAATCCTCCTTTAACTTCCCATTGTTAATTTCTTTTGTATAATCAAACAACCAGACTACACTCCGAAATTTGGTAATATTTTTGCCATGGTAGTGGCACTCATCTTACTCATGTGGAATTTGCACTTAAAATATAGGCCACTTGGGTGCTATGTGGGTCTCTTATCTTATCTCTTAAGGTTACGGAGGGTGAAAATTCCACTCAACTTGTCTTTTGTTTTTTAATTTTTATTTATGAAGTATATGTATATATTAAACATCTCAGAGATGTAGATTGAAAAATTGTATCAACAAAGTATTTTTTAAATTATTTTTGTGTATCAATATTTGCTCTAGATATCCCACAGCACTAATTCTTTTTTAAAGACAGTTCTTGTTTTAAGGGGACACTACACTAAATCCTTCCGCATTTGGTGTAACTCATGGAAGAAAGAGAAGGTGTGAGGGGCTATCATTTTCTTTGGAAGGGGGAATCCCAAATATACATGGGGGCCCGTGGGTTAGATTTTAAAAGGTATGCCAACATTTCCTGTCATCCTCCCCTGGCCCTGCTCTCGGCCAGCCTAATTTTGCCAATGTGGAAACTTTAAATGGCCTAGATATTATGATGCAGATTTGAATGTTTCTGTAGTGTTTCCTAAGCCTTATAAAGATGCACTGTAAATGTTTGCCAAAAACTGCTCCCCCCCCCATTCTACCCTCCCCAGGACTCATAATTATTATGCACCTAGTTACTTTATTGTATTTTCACATGTATTTCAATGGGACATTTATTTAGTGATGTGCCCCTTATAGTGATTATTATTCCAGTGCATGAACTGGCAACCCTATCATTTTCATTTGATTGCTAAAATCACTGAAGCATATGCACAGTGGAGCATGAGTATTCAACCAGCACTATACTAGACAAAATCAATAAAATAAGTACTATCACCTTGGCCCTGGTAACACTAACTAGCATTGTAAACAAGTTAGCACATGGTTTGAACATGATAATAGATAGTGTGGAAGTTTTGGCAGAAATTTGTCAATTTCTGCAAGTTTTGTGAAAATCAATTGATACTTCCCATGCAGTAAGGATTATCAGTAGTAATACAGGAGCACTGCACCTGGAATATTATGGGATTGTGAATTGATACTGTGAAATAGCAGAAAATGTGAGTACTTGAAACTAAATGTGTGGATATCTCAGAACTCCATTTTGGACCATTTGGCCTGATATGCTGAGATGAAATAAATTATTTTTAATGTTTCCTGTAGCTGATTCATAAAATTTTGATATGCATGTGTTAGCTGATACTTCAAAGAAATAATGTAGGGAATAATTGTGTCAATATATTGGCACACTAAATTAATATTGTTGTTGCAAAAAAGACGGCATTTACCCCATCATTTTCATTGACATTCTGTGAACATGTAAGCTTACTGTTTTAAATCAGGAGGACCTATCGAAAGAATAAATAGGTACATTATTTCATTGGTTTGTTTGTAACACATATGCAAAATCGCAATGAAATCGGACCCTCTCCCCATATTTTCCTGGCCTCTTTCCCAAAAAACCTCATGCTCATGAAATTGAACACAAATTGAAACACTTACAAAGTACATTTGTGTATGAGCTATGACGTTAAAAGTATTACAATAATAATCATTAGAGTGTCAACTTTAAGATGAAGTATGATTTTTAGGCCTGCCATGTTTATTTTTTGAAAAACAAAATATTTTAGGTGGCTACGTGCAGCCAATTTGCCTACACAAAAGTTCAAAATCCTGTATAACCTTAATTGCTTTATTCATTACACCCAATGTTGGCGGAATTTATGTCTAATAACATCTTTTTGGGCTCATACTGCTATTGTTGCCAGATTCATGGCAGATTGGCATGGGAATGTGCTTAATTTGCATATGCATGAAATTGGGTTTGTCATGATAGTTGACAAGCTTGGCACGTACATGTTTGTGCCTATGCTTCGTCCTGAATTCTATTCAAGTTCATTCATGCACGCCAAGCCATGGGATTCGCTGACTAGTCTGCTAGAATGCATGATAACCATGAGAAATAAATGATTTTCGCCAGCAGTTTTGTGAAGATTAGAGTAGGCCTAGGCCTATAGTAGCGGTGACTTTGTTTATTTCATGATGCAGTCATGTCTACAGTAGAATTCAACTCGACCTTTGCAGGACTTAAACCCCATTAAAAGCTATTAAACCAAGATAACACTCATTGAAAACAGCTCAACTGATTAAATCATATTTTCTCTGGTTAAATACAAACAAAAACTACAAAAACGAGTTGTTAGGACGTGCACAAATTCTTTGTGGCTCGCCCACACTGACCCACTTTTCCACCAATTAAATGCCCTTAAGATCCATGACATTTTCAAATTTCAAACAGCATTTTTTATGCATAAATTTCATTACAAAATGCTACCAAATGAAATGACCTCTACGACAACTTCTTTACTACTAATGACGACATCCATACACACGATACCAGACATTCTAAAGACTTTCACATCCAATTATTTAATACGGTTTTTGCTAGCAACACCATCAAAACACATGGTGCTCTCCTCTGGAATGATCTTGACCAATCCCTTAAACTCACCCCGTCTCCTACAGTATTTAAAAAAACCATTTAAACAAAACCTCATCAATGGATATTTACATGATGATGTTTAAAGTGCTTTCTCCTGCATGATGGATTTACATGCGCTGCTTTAGTTCGCATTTTATGCTTCATTGATTTTTCGGACTTTATGTTGTCTGTCTATGGCATTCATAGAATTTGTAACCTTATAAATATCGAATATTGTATTTAAGCTATAGACTTGTCTGTAACCTTCAAATGGGTGCCACAACTTTACACGCTTTGCGTTTCTGTGGCATCCACATCTCTCATACCACATATTAAAATATTATTTTGTAATATTAATATTGGTATCTCAATTATAAATTATTTGGCATTGCATTGTTACTAATTTATTACAAAATGTTTTTTTCTATATCATGTTATTTATATGTATGTGTGTTGAGATGAAAATAAAACTGAACTGAACTGAACATAATGTGTCTGCTTTACACGTACAATGGAACAATGAGCTGGGATTATACTTTCAGTTGGGTGAACGATTATAA
Source organism: Amphiura filiformis (assembly GCF_039555335.1). Classification (NCBI taxonomy): domain Eukaryota; kingdom Metazoa; phylum Echinodermata; class Ophiuroidea; order Amphilepidida; family Amphiuridae; genus Amphiura; species Amphiura filiformis. The sequence goes on along the minus strand of NC_092633.1, from coordinate 44,062,781 downwards.
AGCGAGCGCTAGAGAACAATTGTGTGTGGTCTTTGTTTACGAAATGAGACAATACGTGCTTATTGTTAACCAGCGTTCTTGAAAATGAGAAACATGGTGGTTTGCAGACTTAACACGGTTTGGAAATAATTTCTTCATGTTTTTTGGTGTTATCTGTCGTTTACATATTCTTCCTAAAACACCAAAGTACGCATATTTCCAAACATCTAAATTAGCTAAAAATTTAGGACATGTTACAAAACTATATTGTCTAGAATTTAAGAAGAGTACCGTACTTTTAATATTGGCCGGTTATTTTTCACACAGCGACGTTAACTAGGCAATGTACTATTACCTATAACATTAACTAAAACACCAAAGTAGGCCCTACGCATATTTCCAAAAATCTAAATTAGCTAAAAATTTAGGACATGTTACAAAACTATATTTTCTAGAACTTTAGAAGAGTACTTTTAATATTGGCCGGTTATTTTTCACACAGCGACGTTAACTAGGCATATCCCCATACTTTTAACGTAGGCTATTTGTAGAGGTCACGCGTCAATGGGAAAGAGCACTGTGTATTGTGTATAGGAAAACGGACAGTAACTGCAGTATGTTACTAGAAGAATTTAGGCAGATATGAAATGTTCTGGATATGTTCTTTAGTTTGTGGATGAATTTTGCTAAATCTGGTGCATGACTCAATTTCAGTCCTGATTGACACCAAACACGTTCAAATTAGTGTTAACATTTTAATGAAAATATGATATTTTCTTTGAAGTAATGTTTGCACGGTATTTTTTTTCCTCCTGTCAACAATAGCAATGTTATGTAATATTTTAGTAGTCGGTAGTATCCTTCTTTAATGCAAGACCACTAAGCAATCAGCAATGATCACAACATAGGGCCGTGCTCTGTGAGCAGCACAATGTCTAATAGTTATTGTACTCTATCGATTCTTCTGTCCACGACAGGTGGTGGCCGCATTGCATTCTCTAAATTCAGTAAATTTTCATCGTCAACCGTGTAATTGAATGGGATTATTTTGAAATTTTAAAACGCTTGAAATATCACAAACATTTTACAAATAGGCCTATGTTGATAAATAATATAAATACAAGCTAAAACCGTTGGGGTTCGATAATGAACTCCCAAAACTAACCGACTATATTGGAAAATGCCATACGGCCGGGCGGTTTCACAAGTTGCCGGCTCGATAATGTCATCCGCCGCCTGGTCCACGAAACACGGTCATGACGTCACATCATTAATATTAATAACCTGCTCTACATTGTGACATGATTGTGCCGATGACAGACAGCTAGCCACCATATCGCCCGTAAACATGGTAAGCTTAAGATTAAAAATGATACATTGGATAAACAGGTAATTGAACGCAATTGCCACGAAAATTATTTGAAAATTAACATTGTTTATTTGATGATTTGAGCGAATTGATATGACTCAGTATATCATGGTATATAGTACAACAATTACAAGTCATAGTCTAGATATTTTCTCAATTTGAATTTTGTCCACCCAAAAAACAAAATCATCGATCGTGCGTATAGATCCCTGTAGTAGCCTACAATGTACTATAGTAAGAATTCAAATTGAATGAACGCAGCTTTTAACAGCTGCATTCGATCCAACCGCGATCGTATTGCGCATTTCAAACTACAACGCGAACGCACGACCTTGGATACAATGAATGCTATCCAATCACAAGTGCGTTGGCATGGTTGAGTTCACTTCCGCGTTACATGCACTGCCACAGTCGCACACGCTGGCGTACATCGCGCAGTGTACGCAAAAATTTGTCACGCTGTTGAAAGCTGCATTCATTCAATTGGAATTCCCACTATAAAAAAGACTCATTGACTCAGTTCCAATATTAAATTGAAACTCCGACCGGGAGTTCCAACAGGTGCTGTGTATGTGTCATGTGTCTGTATACATGTGTTTAATGTGCATTCACGTTTGATCGAGAAATCTATCTAGACTATCCACGACGACACGATAGTTACTGTGTGGATAGAACTATAAAAGATAGAGGGTGCTAGTACTAGTAGTATAACACGGTCAGTCATCATATCGTCTTCAGTTTTTTAAACGCATTAAAAAAAAAATTTAGATTGTCCAATTTGGCTTCAATTTAGCTTTTTTTATAGCTAACATTTATATATGTATCTACTCTAGGCTATAGCTGAAGTGTTTGCTTACTTTTAGCTGGAAACACAGGCGCTGAAGTACAAATTCCGACCATATTATGAGTCTGTTTAATTCTGCAACCTTGCTTGATCAAAGTTGTTTTGGCAACTATCAACTCCGGCCGGTGATTAAAGATTTGAGAAAATACAGTGCTGGGCAAATGATCTCAAATCGATCCATCTCCCGATTTGCAAAGGTTGACTTGTCATTGCAAACTGATGGTGATACCCTTCCGGTTCTTGAACATGTGAGCCCAGCACTACACGTGTTGATCATCTATTACAATGGGGGACTGTGTGATGTCTGGCGATCACTCGAGAAAAATTGACACAAAATGACGTTTTTCGTGAGTAAAGTCATGGTGAATTGACGAAGGAATATAGCACATGTGTCACTAATATGTCAAGAACAATTCGTAGTGTCCACTCACAAATGAGGGTCAAACGTTAAAGTACGCCCAATTGGGCTTAAACATGGTAAAAAAGAATTCTCAATATGATGGGAACATAGTCAAAAGGATCATCAGGGGTCAAACTATATCGCTATCATGCTGCTGGTACTGTAGGCTACTCTCATGGCTACAGGAGTCTTCCCAGCTACAGGTGCACTAGTTTAAACACACTATGTTCCTGTGTTGTATTTGTATTACACAGGCTTTGGATGTCGACATTTTCCCATATGCACTGCATATTTTGACCTCTCCCCAACAAACGCTGGAGGCGCAGCGTACAGTAAACGTTCGCCTAATGGTGCACCTGGACTCCTTTGCCTTGAGGTAAATTTCATGTACAAATCGAGCTCCCTCCTCTAAAAATCCCAACACGAATTAAGGGTATGTGCCCTTATTTACTGGGAGGCCACTTTTAGTTTGTGTCTAAAATTCCAGTTATGTCAAGGTAGCCCATAGCGCCATTGGGCGAACGTTTACGGTATTATGAATCAACCGAATTGATGCTTCCAATTAAACTTGAATATATATTTTTCTTTTCACTAATTTCAGGATATTCCAGGCAAGAGGAGAAGTTTACCACCCTTAAACAATAGTGATGGAGGTGATTATAATTTGTGTACACCCATATCAAAATGATGCACTTGTCGGCTGCTACATGTGTCTCATTTCATATAATACATGTAGCTAGGACTAAACACCAGACTCATATCAAGTGTAGATCACTTCAAATCATCCCCAAGTCAAATTGTATAATATAAGGAATGTTCTGTGTATTCCTAAACCATGTGACTTGGAATGATTTGAGTGACCTCGACTTCGGAAATGAGTGTGGTATTTGTTCCTAGCTATTATGTGAAATGAGACACATGTAGCAGCCGACAAGTGCATCGTTTTGATATGAATGTACACATTTATCATTTAGCAAGTTCGATATTTCATTGGGTCAGGTTTAAATTTCATAGGCCTATTAGTTACAATTAATTGCGATTTTCAAGTTTATTGTCAATAGAGTTTTGATATCTTATCTAAAGACCATGTGGACTTAGTTCCGATGGCAGAGCACTGCCTTTTTTTAAAAAGAATGTTGCATTTAAAGAACTTAACAAATTTAAAGTTATGAACATTTAAAGTTATATTTCAAGCTTTACTTTTTAAGATTCCTTACAAGTTCCTTATGTGGGCCCCACTCAGATGGGGGAGTTCTGTCAATTTTTTCAAGACAGCTTTATCGTAAAGAACTCTATCTCATGATACAGTAAGTATGTGTCTCAGTTTTCAAGTTATGAGCTTTTGAAGTTGAAACTTTTACATTCAATCTTTTCATGTCATGCATTTTGTTTTAAAAGAAACAAAAATAGCTTGTTTGGGCACTTAAAAAAGAATGCCCTAAAATCCATGAATACCACCAGGGGCCCTAAGGTGGGTCGGTCCCTGGACCCCACCCGCAAGGACTCGCTTGCTCGAAAAATCCTCCCTGATTTCAAAATTCAAATGTGGAATAGCCCACTGAGGCACAGAGCTAAGTACTTTTAAAGCTTAAGAACATGTCTTTTAATGTTTACAGATTTGCCATCACCAACAAAGAAGAAGACAAGGAAGAAAAGAACGCCAACGGGTAAGGGTGAAGTTATTAACTTTTTCACACGGATCTCGACTGCAGACGACAAGTTTCAATTTCTTTTTTAATTAAAAAAATTTCTTATTATTTGGATTCAGCATGAAAAATTCATTAAGGGGGTACTACACCCCTGCCCAAATTTGTGCCTATTTTTGCATTTTTCTCAAAAATTATAGTAAGATATGTATATTATAGGGTCAATGACTACAACTACTGCACTGGAAATTTTTTTTCAAGTCAACACAGACAACAGTTGTGGAGTTGCAGTCAAAAATGAGGGAAAACCAATATTTGATCAATAAATCAATAACTACTTGCCTTGAGTTGCCGTATTTTCAGTGCAGTAGTTGCAGTCCTTGCCCCTATAAGATGCATATCTTATTTGTCACTAATGCGCTATAATTTTTGAGAAAAATGCAAAAATAGGCACAAAATTGGCCAGGGGTGTACATGTAGTACCCCCTTAAACTTAGTACAAACAAGCCCTGTATTGGTTCAGTAGTTCTTAAGATAACTTTCCTTATATTTTGAGTGACAATCTTAGACTTAGACTTTGTATGTTGAAGTCTATGGCTAGCATGGAGAGCAGGGAGACATAAGGAGCAACAGTGAGTTATTGGTTCATTAAAAATCAGTGGAAAAAATTAAAATCGGTCAACAATTGTCAAAAAAGTTTAAAATACCACAATAATGATGTTGTAGTCACGCCACAGGCTGTCATTGAACATTCTTTGCTGTAGGAAATTCCATTTCATGATGAACCACCGACCGTATATTATATTGTTATTTTAGCCTAAGTTCCTGGGCCATCATCACGCAGCAATATAGCAGAGCAGTGTCTTAGCTAGCCACCCGTCTGGCCGTCATTTTAGACGGGAGTTTGCTCTTGGGACGGGGAAAATTAATGCCTTTGACAGATGTGCTATATAATTGTAGGTGTTGAGAAAGGCTATTGACTTTTTTAGTAGACTAGATTAGCAAAACAAGGTTATAGCAGCACATATTTGAACTCTTTGAGCCCCCAATGGGCTGTAGGAGTCTGATAAATGTTTTGAAGGTCAAATTAGGACGGGCTATTCTATTCAAATGACGGGCAACCCTCAATTTCTAGCTAAGACCCTGTAGCAGAGACAGTGTGCGTAGTGCCTACTGCTGTTTGCGTATTATTCACCAAAGTATTAGGGGTCCTGCTATTGCTCAATTGCAACAACCCTCCCGGTCCGGTTTGAAAATAGAATGTAACCCAAATTTGGTATTGTCACCGAAACACAAATCACGATCGATTACGCTAAATTTTGATTATGAAAATTGGAATTTATTATACCAGTACTGATGTAGCCAATGCATGTCACTCCATCGGTTATGCTACTGCTAGGTCCTTTGATGTGTGTATAACCATGTATGCTACTGCTAGGTCCTTTGATGTGTGTATAACCATGTATACGTATGTACTGTGTTATGAACATTCTGTATGCGTCTAATAGTTAAATAATTAAACTTTATTCAATCTTTGATTTTGACAAAACTACAGCACCTAAAGTCTTGATTTTTGCAGAGTATATAATAAGTAGTTTAATAAAGTAGACAATCATGTAAAAAAACAGGATTTTAAAAATATTGAGGGCTTCCTCCTCTGCAAATGTTACAATATGGCTTTAAATTAAAAGTGTCCCATGGCTTAGCAAATGAATTATGGTCACATTAAATTATATGTACTGCTAGGCTAATTTGATCATGATATATACATGTATAGACATACCAGCCCATCCTTTGGATGGAGTAGGTTTTGTCTTTTCTTGAGTTCAGATTTGTTATGCCATGTAGTATAATTTTGTTTGTGTGTGGGAGGCTCATGGATGTGTTTACATCGATGAGTCTCTCACACACTCTACACTGGCATCTCCATCTTTGGATAGAGATACATGTAGTTGTGTATGCATTTGGTTTCAGTGTGCTTTTTGTTATATGAGATTATTAGTGTCATTTTTATTATGTAAAACTGTATTTTTATCTTGCTGTATGTTGATGTATTGATGATGCCGGTGTGAGGTGCACCGACAGTCCCCCTTGGGGATTTTGTCTGTGGGCTTCTCACTGGTATTACTCTTGGCATTCTAAAGTTGTTTGCTTGCAGCTGGTCTGCTATTTTATGCATAGTATTGTTTGTATAATTCTTAAGTTAAAATCATATATTGTAAATTAAGTTTGTTAGTTTTTAAATCTGTAAAGCGCATTGAGGAATCTGAGATTCACAATGCGCTATATAAATACTGTTTTATTATTATTATTATTATTATTATTATTATTATTATTATTATTATTATATGTGTATACAGGTACAACTGATGCCAGTGATTCTCAGCAGTCTGGTGGAGTTGGTAAGCATCAAAATATGGATGGTATGAATGGCAGAGGAATAAATGGAAGCACAGAGAATCTAGTTCCAGATAAGATGCTGCAAACGAAGAAAACCAAGAAGAAAAAACGCAAAAGTGCTGCTCTTACAATTGAAAATGGAGGTGATGGTAAGATATAGCTCTTAAAGGAGTATTTCATGACATTTTTCAGTAGATATCCACGATAAAAGCTTATTCCCAAAATTTCAGTTGATTCCGATTTTGCGTTTGCGAGTTATGCATGATTATGTGTATTACACTGCTCCATAGACAATGTGTTGTAATTTCGTTCTGGTATACCAGAACCACAGTTATGCATGATTATGTGTATTACACTTCTCCATAGACAATGTGTTGTAATTTTGTTCTGGTATACCAGAACGAAATTCAAATTTCACGATATCTTTGCAAAACGAATTAATCTGCAAGAAATTTTTGTACATTAACATTGTAGCCAGAGGTTTCCAGTGATATAAAAATCTCAACTTTTTTTGAGAAAAGTGGGGGGATGAGGCTGTGGATCACGAAATGCTCTTTTAATCAGAGCCTTTGTGATTTGATGTAAGTCCAGCCTAGTGACTAGGGACAAGCCATGCACAAACCCTCTGATCACCACAGCCCCTGAGACTGCACCTCCCCTCTGATCACCAAATATTTAGTGACCGCTGCCAGCCGAGGCACTGGCACATCTAGAGTCAGCGCAGAGAGGGTAGGTCATGGGTTTTTTAATTTTGTTTTTTTAACTTAACAAATTTATTGACTTATCAAGGCTCAGAAGCTGGGCTAGGTAAGATATACCATTATTGATTTAAGCCAAAATGTACAATAGATCTTTTTTTTTTTTTTTTTTGGGTTATTTGTAGTGTTTACACATGCCCCAAATTACACCTACATACATGTATGGAATCATCCAAATTCATTGTTTTCTAAGTCAACAGAGCAATTCTGATTTCAATATCATACTTGCGATATTAAATCACCCCATAGAGCTCTACGTTAAACAGCATGTTATCATCATCATCATCATCACCCCTTCCCGATAATTATTACTAGCATTATTTCAGCATTTTGAGCATATAATAAAAAATTTAAAATTTGAAGGAAATCCTACATTTAAGGCTTTAATAGAGACTTGATTTTGTACCATCCATAATTAGATACAGCAGTAGATGGTGATGCAGAAGGGGAGGGTGCCAGTGTTGCTAACCGAAAACCATCGCCAGGTGTTACTAGAAGAAAACGAGGTAAGTAACTCTGAATTTATTAATTGACCTTTTTGTTAAATCCCATAATTCTTAGCATTTAGACCTGTGATGTTGTCACGCCAATGCGTTCATTGTTAATGCACACTTCATGGCTTTCAAATCTGAAGCAACAATGTTCGCTAAACGACGTGCACATCAGAGTGACATCAAATGATGACATCTAAGGTCTAAACCGCAAAGAATTATGGGATTTACCATGAAAATGTCAATCAAACATTTTGCATGAGGCATTGATTGTACATGGTCAATGGGATCCAATGCTAGAATTTTGAGAATCAATCTTGATTCTTCAAAAGGAATTTTGCAGGAATCAGTTGAAAATAATATTGCTTTTGAAAATTTATGAGATTCAGTTTTGATTCCGGCAATTATTTTAGCAAGAATCTTTGCTGAGAATTATGTATTTGCTACCAAATTATTTTAACCCTATGACCCATGTTGTTGATTTGTCACATTTATTACTGGCATTTGAACTAAAATTTCATCATATCGGGGGTTGAGAGCAAAGGCTGCCAGGTGTTATATATATGGAATGCAGAAATGAGTCGATAGTGACGAGATGTACCTCAGTGAACAGAGCACATCCAGATCTTCGAAAATATATTTGTTTCTTGACTATCAACCCATGTTTAGCCAGTCTATTGTCAACATGAAAACAAAGGAAACCTATACAAATGTAATGAGAGTGTCATTTAATAGAATGAGGGGATGGATGATGTTGCAAAGGATTCTGGGAAGGGTATGATATCTTCTCTGGTGGTCCTATAAGAGCTAACAGTGAGCCTGATAAACTCAACTTATGTTTGCAGTGGATTCATTTGATTTAACATTCCACATGTTTTCAGTTCTGTTCTCAAAGATTGCTGTGTTGTGAGTTTTCTGTTTGATCGTTTAGATCATTTTCATCTTTTGTAATAATAATTAATCTTTCATTATATTCATTTAGGTAATTGAAATGGTTATTCATGTCATAGAAGTGGATTTGTCTTCAATTTATTGAATTTAAATCCAACTGGATTTTATCTACTTTTTACATAATTTTCCACTGGGATATGTGCAGGGGGTGTACAGACTTTAATTGGAATAGCCCAATGCTGGCACCTTAACCCCCTGAGCACTACTTGTCGATCGAACATTGCCTCTGATTGGTCAATTACATGATATCTTCACTTTAATTACCAATCAAAATGGAGCTTTGCAAATAATTCACCCCAATTTTTTTGTGTGGTGAAATTATTCTACCAATGTTGCTGATTGGTCCAATTGATAATAAAAACTTCTTTTTGGCCAATCGGCAGGTAGTTCTCATGGGGTTAATAAGGGAATAGAATTGTGACTGTAACTGTTGATGTGTTTGCTGCACGCTGTCTACTAATCCATTCTTGCACAGAGCACAGACAATCTAGAATACCCCGTTCTATAAGCGATGAGGTCTTGCAGAACTTAGAACCGCCACCGCTACCGCCGCCGCAATCCCTTAATACTACATCTGCAAAGAAAAAGGGGCGACGACCGCAATCCAAAATGTATGCTGGTAAGTGACATGGAGCTAATTGGTGGGTGGTGGAAGTAGTAAGTGTTTGTAGGTTGAGGCAGTTTGTGGCCATACACTACAAATGAGCCGTAAAGTCTGCACATTGTATTCTGAATTACAGTGTAAAATGGTACCTCAATTTGGTGCGACATGATTCTCATTTGATAGCACGAATCAATCTTCTACCTATTTCTATAGAATCCTTATATAGCTCTAGTCTTTGTTTGCTTTGGCTAAATCCTGTTCAAGTGGTGGATTACAAAGCATTACATTTTGTCTAGGTATGTATAACCAACAATTAACAATGAGAGGACATTGGGACATTCCTGAACCTCATTGACTTGGGGATGATTTGAAATGACTGCCAATTATGACTGTTTGATATTTATTACCAGCAGTGTGGAAAAAGAGATACATGTAGAACTGAAAAAGGTACCATTTTATTTGTTGAAGGAGCAGAGTTCAACAAACCATAACCTCGCTTCTGGATATCGTTTGAAGTCAAATGACATATACCATTTTAAAGCTTATGATATGTATTTTCTAAACACGAAATAAAACAAAATTGACGGGGCCAACTTTACGGCTGATTTGTGGTGTACGATCACATTTGAAGAAGTGCTCCCTATCCTAACCTTGATTTGATCACAAACAAGATTTTCACAGCATCCCAGAATACACCATGTGTTGTACATGCAGATCTGCAAACTGTCCCTCATCATTTTGAGGGACAGTCCCTCATTTGGGATTTACCAAAGTGAAAAAGAGGGACAGTCCTGCTCTCTGAAAATTTCAGTGATGACAAATTTATATGTAAGAACAGTAGAAAATTATACAAATTTCACTTTAAAATTTTGTTAGTATTCTCTTTAGTCTATTGTGATAAATTCAGACCTGCAAAACCTTCTCTGAATTCTGAAAGTATTGCACATCTCAAGTCTTTGAATTTGTCGGTACCTGCTGGTTGGTGTATAAGGTTTTGGTCTCAATGTCCCTCTTTCTGACTTTGGTAGGTTGGCAGGTCTGTACATGTCACTTTTGTGGAATTTGAACTTTTTCAGTCAGAACAAACATGACATATTTTGTCTTTTGCAAAAGCATGGTGCATTGTGGTGATGTGGTGATAATCTTCTTTGATCCTACTCCTAAATATTCCTGCTGATCTGATCCTATCCTACCTGTAATCAATCATAACCATCTAGTAGAGTTTTGGAATTAAATCTAATACTGGAACTTACTTTTTGCAACTATTGCGATGTTGCCTCTGGAACCACCAGACTTAATCAGGCAACTGACCCGCTGGGCTTGTCACGTGATAGACGGCTAGGTATCGTCCCGATGGCCCGGTCCCATGCATGAGATAAGTTAATGGTTGCTCAATGCATTCCCAAATGGCTTCTTTTATGCCTCTCCTATGCCATTTTTCCTCCTGATCAAGAATAACGACTTCCTCGTTCTTATTTGAGTGTTCAGTGCCCTTTAAATCATGTGACTAGTCAAGCGGGTCAGTTGTCTGATGAAGTCTGGTGGTTCCAGACGCAAAGTCGCAATAGTCGCAAAAAGTATTAAAGTTCCAGTATTAGATTTAATTCCAAAATTCTGTTTGAAACTACTGGATGACTAAGAACATTCACTCATAACCATCTAGTCTTAAAGGAAGTCTCTGGCAATCACAACATTATACTTTATATGTAAGAAAAAAAATTATCAAGCACAAATCACATGGTTTTATTCAAAACAAGCTCATAGTAACCATAAAAACAAATAAAAACATACGTCTCTCAAAATTCCCGGGTGCCGAAATTGTCGAGTGCAATGACGTCCCAGAATACAATGAAGGCTGACAACAATTGAGCACAAATAAATTTCGGCATGGTCTCCCTGGAAGACCAGTTAAAGAGTTTCCAAAACAAGAGGAAATATTTTCTTTGTTTGGCTATATCTTAAAATCAATATTTCCAACTTCTGACTGATTTTGCTTGATCACATCACATTCGAGGGGGTATCAAAAAGTTTTTCAAATCACCCAGAAGTGAAGGGGTTATATAGATGAAATTTTGTCAGTGTAATCACTGATCCTTATGTACATTATGGTCCAAAAATGGTCTCATTAGTATGTTTACTTTTGTTACAGGTGGCGCTAGATGGGCGGTAAGCGCATGACCTGCAAGATGGAGAAAAATGAGGCACACAGCAAGGGTTAGGCCTACAATGTCGTAAAGTCAATGATGAAATGAATGTTGTCTACGGTGATGATTGCCCATCATATGGCACTGTTGCTTTTTGAAAAAGGAATTTCCAAACTGGCCTCATGTCCCTCACAGAAAAGCCAAGAAGTGGATGTCCATCACTTCGAGATAATGCGGCCACAGTGAAGAAATAGGAGGATCTTTACTTTTAAGGTTATGCGCTTACCGCCCATCTAGCGCCACCTGTAACAAAAGTAAACATACTTATGAGATCATTTTTGGACCATAATGTACATAAGGATCAGTGATTACACTGACAAAATTTCATTGCTATAGCTCCTTCACTTCTGGGGGATTTCAAAAACTTTTTGATGCCCCCTCGTATATGTAAAAAAAGACATGTACCCACACCCCACACACATGTATATATGCAGTCAGGGAAACATTATCATATATTTCTTAAGTAATGTATTTAATGTGATTTGTTGTCCTTTAGATGATGGTATGGAAGGAGATGGACCACTTGGAAGACCACCCCCAGGAAGCGGAAGACAGAGGAAGAAGAAAAAGATGGCAAGGTATTTCAACAGATTTGCCCTTTTTTGCCAACAGAATATTAAAGGAGACCCTGTGACCTTATAATATATAAAACCTACTCCCAGAGGCGTAGCTAGCTTTTTTGGTCGGGGGGGGGGGCAAAATAAATTTCGGGGGCACAGACAAAAAAAAATTAGTTGCATCATACAATACAAAGGCTTTATTGGGACGATGTGCACATGTAGCGCGCAAAAATTTGGTATTTAACACTATGTTCGCCCATTATCAGGATGGAAAGGGCTTTATCTTTACGATGTTCTTAATTAACTGCATAATTACTTACTTCTTTACTTAGGCACTCATATTGGCCTGTAATGCATAACAAAAAAATCAACTTTGCAATTTTGCACAGCATAAATCTTAAGTGTGTGGAGAACATGAGACAAATGATTAAATTCCTTTGACCTTAAGGATACTCAAATGTGTATAATTATGTTTCTCTCACCACTAAGGGCTATAATAAATACATGCTGTTAATTTCTCTTCCATAGGATGCCAACTTCTGGTGATGAGAATTATCATGCGGATGGTGAAGGTAAGTACCTACTGTGTCCTGAAATATATTTGAATTGTTTGTTTATTAATCTGTTGTTTGTAGTATATGTACAAAACTGGAGCACCCTGTGTTCTTTTGATAAAACAAATACTGCTTTTATATTGAGGTTCTAGTTAAAACTATGGGTCCGAGGTGAGATCAATATACGCATAGTTTTAACCTGAACCTCAAATATTAGAGTTTGGTGATTATGGCTTGGGTTGGGAATATCATAATGGTTGTAAGTGGTGATCAATATGCTAAATATTTTTGCTTTTTTTCCCTCTTTATAGCTCAATTGATAAGGCGTTCAAACTATAGTGCGAAAGGTTGCGGGTTCAAACCAGTGGTTTAATATGCTCTTGTGGAAAAATTGAGTCAGCTTGATATTCCCCTGATCAATTGTCTTCTTGTAACCGGTATGAAACTCAGGGAGCTGATCCTGGCAGTGTAGGTCAATTCTCGCGTTTCACAATACAATGCGACTCCAGCGGTCGCTGGGTCGAGGCCAAAATAAGCAGTGCATCATGGGAAAATGAGTCGACATCCAAACCCCGCGTAATACGAATACAATACAGGAACATGCATCATTGTGGGACATTATAATGACATTTAAAAATGTCATTATAATGATGTTACATGCAAATGCACACTAAAACAACAATTTACAATATCCATTTTATATCTATTGATCACAGGGAATCCTTCGTGGAGCTGTTTTCAACATATTTATTATCACACTCGCGTGAAAATTCAATAGTAGCTAGAAACGGCGATGTCGACTCTGGAGTCGAGAATTTGACTACCAGAAGCATCCGCTGGCGGCGCATCATATTGTGAAGCGTGAGAATTGTGGAATGTCTAGGGTGCGCAATCGTAAGCTGCAAAGTCCCAGATTTGTTGTTTATGTGGTTTATGGAATGATATGGGGCTGCTAGTACGGTAGTGGTCAGCGACAACCTATAACATGTGCTGAGGCTTGTGGATCAACATCTAGGCATTGTGCCTGTGCGTAGCGCACTATAAATCACTATGCTCTTTATTTTTATTTCTAGCTATGTCAGTAGACATGATGCTAGCAGCAGAAGATATCATTACTGGTGATAAACAAGCTGATGAAGACGAAGAGACTCAGCAGCAACAGCAACAAGCATCTCAGGTAACAGTGTTACCAAGCCAACCTGTGGAAAGACTATTTATGGAAAGAAAGAGTGAGTAGAGCCTTATAACGGGGCACTCCACACGGATAATGTGCATCAATGTGTACTTGCGTGGCCTGTATAAATACTGAATGGGCATAACGTGATGTGCATGGTGAATGCTTAAATGTTATATATCTCGACTTTACTTTTGCATTTATACGAGGGGGTATCCAAAAGTTTTTGACATCACCCAGAAGGAAAAGAGCTATATTGATGAAATTTTGTCAGTGTGATCACTGGTCCTTATGTACATTATGATCCAAAAATGGTCTCATAAGTATGTTTAATTTTTTACAGGTGGCGCTATGATGGGCAATAGGCGCATAACCTTTTCATGATAAGATCCTCCACTTTTTTGAGTTTCTTCACTGTAGCCGCATCATCTGTAAATGATTGACGTCCACTTCTTGGCTCATCTGTAAGGGACATGCGGCCAGTTTGGAAATTCCTTTTTCAAAAAGCAACAGTGCCATATGATGGGCAATCATCACCGCAGATAGCTTTCATTTCATCATAGATTTTCTGAGCATTGTAGGCCTAACCCTCCAAATGCAGGAACTTAATCAATCTGTGTGCCTCAATTTTCACCATCTTACAGGTTATGCGCCTACTGCCCATCTAGCACCACCTGTAAAGAAAGTAAACATACTTAGGAGACCATTTTTGGACCATAATGTACATAAGGACCAGTGATTACACTGACAAAATTTAATCAATATAGCTCTTTTCCTTCTGGGTGATGTCAAAAACTTTTTGATACCCCCTCGTACTTATCACGGCGTAAGCGATTGCAGACGACAATTAAAATGTTTGAAATGTCACAAAATACATTTTTAGAACATCCATTTATGTCAATAATTATTGTTTTAAATTAATTCATCACCGAAAGTTAATAATCGAGAAAGATAAATTAATTAGCAAAATAATAGATCCAGTTGGTTAGAAATGATTGGTTGATGCATTCACGTGTCAAGCGATATCGCTAGGAAGTTGAGATTTCTTTAACTCGCAAAAGCAACGTCGTGTTTGCCTCGGCGATTTGAATCGATTGATCGGCTTGACTCTCTGGAAATGTAAGTAGATACTGAGCATGCGTGAGAATCGCTTTTCTGCGAAAACGATTGAGTATAAATTCAGCTGAAGACAATTGTGTGTATTTAATGCTCCTTGCAGGTGGTTTCACTAGTGAAGACAAAGGTAGATTAGCTAAGAGAAGAGAGAAAGAACAACAAAGACAGCAGCAACCAGAAGTTGAGTCAGACATCACCACAACACAAGCTGCAGTGGTAGGTTCTCATAGCATAGGATAATACAATTTGAAACAAAATGTTGATAATACCGGTATGATTAAAGTTTAAACTTTTTATCCAAACACAATTAAGTTATTCCTACCTCTCAGAATTTGAGACTGTGGTCTAAGTTCACAAAATGTCCAATGTGGATGTGGTTTGAAAATTGGTCTTATTTAAAACTTGGTCTTATTAATAAATGCCCCCCCCCCCCCTTGTGGAAATTTGCAAAGCCTCATTTGGTTTATTACAATTCATAACGATATTCTGTTTCTTTTCAGTCAACACACAGAACTTTTCTGACATTCGGTCTGTTCTGCCATGGTCTTCTAGCTGGTTTTGCACTCTGGCAGTGTGTTATAGTGTACATGTTAAGCGATCCCATCCCTCTGTCAGATAAGACAGGTGATCAGCAATTCTTAGAGCAATATAGTCGCATGGGGCAACCGGCACTCTCTATGTACTACTTTCTACTTGCCATATGCACAGTTTCTGTATTTGATAGGTAAGTTTCTCACATTACAATAATAAACAGCACTTTAATACTATAGCATATTTCCAAAACCTGATTAAAGCACTTTACAAAAATACAAAATAAAATACCTGATGAATATTGGAATCCGAGATTCACAATGCGCTATATAAATACTGTTTTATTATTATTATTAAAACAAACAAAAAGGCCTAAATACAGCAGCAATCAGTACAGGTGAGTTTTTAGGTTACTCTTGAAACCATCCACAGTGGGGGAAACTCTATTTAGAGGGATGCGAGCCTATACACTGAAAGACCTATCACCAATTAATCTGCTGCTCATGGGTACAACTAGATGAGTTACGTCTTTAAGGCCAAGCGTAAAGCCTCTCTGGTTGGGATATACATTGCAGGTCTTCAAACAATCAGACAGTGGATTGGTGACAGGTCAATCAGTTATAAAATTATTTTGAACATGATTCGTTTTTTCAATGGGAAGCCAGCGTGAGTCAAGCGGTGATGAAGGACTTGGAATACAGTGCGTGCAGCTCTGTTCTGTAAGCGCTGGAGACTAGCAATATCTGTAGACCTGCAACCAAGGCATTAGCGTAGTCTAATTTGAAGAGAGTTTCTTGATCAATATAATGACAAATTGTGGAGATATTCCAGAGAAAGAAATTCAAAGATAAACATCAGGAGGTTTCATGAGATGGCATGTACATTGCTGAAGATTACACCCAGTTTTTTTATTGTAGCTGAAGGTGTTATTTCAGTACCACCAATATGATGTAAATTGTGGTGTTGAGAAGCAGCTGCATGTAATTTGGGGATGCAGCTATGAAAAAAAAATCAGTATTGGAATCATTGAGTTTGTTTTGTGTCATGCGGCAACATATTTCTTCCACACAGGATGACAGTTTGATAAAACACTAGCAGCTTCAACTGGAATACTGGGATTTAATGTGAAATGCAATTGAATATCATCTGCATAGCGATAATACATGTACCTACTAAGATGAGTACGGATTATTGAGCAGACAGGTTGAGCATATACATTGTAAATGCCTTTGGACCAATGACTGATCCTTGTGGAACACCATAATTCAGAACATAAACGTCAGATATTGACCCATTGATACTGACAGGAAATGTGCAGTCATATATGATTTGACCCCACTAAGAGCTGTGCCTTTGATACCAAAGGCATGTTCAAAACGATAAAAAATAATGATCAATGGTATCAAAGGCAGTAGATAAGTCAAGCATGATCAAGAAGGCTACATTGTCAAGTGCACTGTCAATGTTGTATTTGACCTGCGATAATGCGGTCTCAGTACTGTGTTTGTTTTTGGATTAAAGGATTAAAAAGGATTTTAATTTTTTACACTCTCGCTGGCATCACTGAATGGGCCTTTAATCATAATTCTATTATTGTCTTGCAGGTTTGATATAGCAAGACCAGACAGACAGTTCTTCCGAGGCTTATTAACATTCCAATCAGGAGCTGTATCAATACTAAGTAAGCAACCTGTATCGGGCTATTCCATTTAAAATCCACACTACCCCTGTGGAAGATTTAGCTAAAGTCTGCTACAGAGGGAGTATCAATTTTGAATAGAACAGACAATTGGGTAAATTCCATTTGAAATACTTACTCCAGTTGTTGAAGATATAGGTAAAGCCATAATACAGGGGGAGTATGGGTTTCAAAATGATTAACTCTGACCAATTACATTTGAAATTCATACTCCCCCTGTGGAAGATATTTCCAAAATCTTCTACAGGGGTAGTGTGGATTTTAACTGGAATAGCCCATCAATCTCAAGTAGTTTTAAACTTTCCGGAAACTAATTTATAGTTTGTGTTAAGGCCGGCGTCGACAGGTCCTCTGTCGGAATCCTGTCGACAAAGTGAATTATGTCAATATATCGACAGAACTCCGTCCATGGCGACATAGTGCAAAGGCAATGGCCTAGTAAAACTTCGTCAGGCAAGCTCATTTTCACTCAAAATATTGGCCATTTCCAATGTATTTTCAACAAAATGCAATGCCAAATCTTATCTTTTACCTACTATTTCACCAATTTTTCATGTTATTTGCCTTCAGGGGTCATACTTTTGCCTTGTTTTCTGGTGTAAATTGTACACTTTATCGCTACATGCTCGCTATGAAGACGGCCATCTTGGAAATTGCTGAAATTGCCGATGGTGTTTCTAGATATTTTTAGGTTAAAATTTTTAAAATATTCCTAAAATCAAGAAAAAAAAGTCCTGGTATTTTTTCGGAACCCAAATGTATGTCGACAAACTGTCGACGTCAAGATACGAAATATGTCGACATCAAAAAACGGTGCCGACGCCGGCCCTAGTTTGTGTTTACAAGTTTGGCCTTTTAAAAATAGGTAAAATCATGGAAAAGTGCAATGGAAGCTTGATATTTGTTATGGTATTTCAGAGAAGGATTCAAAGTCATGGAAACATTCGTCGTTGGGCAGGAAAAACCTCGTATCGTATATATACGGTGTGCAAAAAGTTTGTTCCGCCCTTATGCCTGGTTTGCCCCAAGCATATCATCACTATAGTTAGAGGGCCATCAGCCTTTGCCCTCTGGATTACTTGCTATGAATGTTCTTAAGGCGTAAATGGTGTAAAAAATTCTCCAGGCATTTTGAATTTCCTGTAGTGTGGACAGACGTCTGTTTTTAGGAATTTAAAGAACCACAAACCTCAGAGAATTTAAGGATGACGTCCAAAAAACCCGACTATGGCTTGTCCAAGGAGAGAGAAATTGCTAGAGAATGGAGGAAGAAAGGTCTTAACCCCAAAGGGAAATTGTGGTCTATACTCCTTATTGCAAAATCGTAACACAAATTGTAGATAAAGTCCAGAGTGTATGACCAAGCCTGGACAAGAATAAGGAACTTCTTGGGCCATTTATAGTGAACAGTATCTGGGGAAAGTGTGATTTGAAGGTGATCATGTGATTGACCACCAAGGATACCATGACTTCAAATAAATTGGTTTAACATCTCTACTAATATACCAAAATAACAAATAACAAAATATATCCTAAGATGTATTGTGTAAGTTTAATTTTGAATACATTATAAATGATTGGGGGTGGGGCGAAACAAACTTATTGCACACGGTATACTTGTGGCCCTTGAACATGTTTAAAACAAAATTACGAAGAGGTTACATAAATGTAAGAGATTTTGCTTTAAACATGTTCAGGGGCCAATGACACATGGGAGGTTTTCCCTGCCCAACGATATGAAATATTGATTGTGGCTTTCGATATTTCATGAATAAAGGTCAAGTCACGGAAAAGCAATGAAAATCCTTTTCCAAAGAGAATGTGCTAATTCGAAAACTTGAAAATGTGAACGAGAGATTTGCACCCAGGGAGGCACTTGTATATCATGGTGTATATCACCCGTATACAGAGACCTTCAAAAAGTACCCAAAGCAAGTATTTTTCATTAGTTTAAAATAGACCCAAAGCTAATACTGTATGAAGTAGTTATCCTACCCTAAGCAAGTATTTTACTGCTATGAGTCACGATGAACATACCTAAAACTCCTGAAGAAAAATTAATGAAAAAGCACACGTTTTGAGTACAATTTCACCATAATTTAACCTTCATTTCAACTGATTTGTTCAACTGAGTAAGGGTATACGAAGCAGCCAAAAAACAAACAAAAAATCGATTTTCATTATCTGAATCAATATATTATTGAAAAATAACACATTGGTGTTTTGCAAAAGTTCATTCTACAAATCATATACTTTGAAAACTTGCTTAATTTATTGTTGTTAATGAGTTATGTACGTTTTACAAAAGTGTTGATGTTTCAGCCCTCTTTACAACATAACTCAAGAACCACATGACCTACAAAAGTATATCTGTGATATTTGAATTCTTCCACATGCATGCTCGCTATGAATTGAGCAATACAATTTTTGCTAAAGCTCACTACCATTCGCAAGATGCTGAACTACTTTTTTTTCTGCTGCTTTGACCAAC
This sequence comes from Amphiura filiformis, assembly GCF_039555335.1. Lineage (NCBI taxonomy): Eukaryota > Metazoa > Echinodermata > Ophiuroidea > Amphilepidida > Amphiuridae > Amphiura > Amphiura filiformis. The sequence goes on along the minus strand of NC_092633.1, from coordinate 44,043,010 downwards.
AATGCATCGTATAACCTTAAGGTACACTTTTTCATTATTTTTTGATACCCTTAACGAGATACTCACATATCGCACCCAGCCATTAAAGAAAAGACCCTTTTTACATATTTTTTGTACGTGGGTGATATGTACAACTTGAAATACAATATAAAAACATAGAGGGCAGTGTTTCAAGTCAGTAGCCTCTTATACATCATTAATTGGGATCTTTTATCGTTTTCTCCTCAGTTTATCTTATATCACTGATCTTCTCAGTCAGCATAGCAGCCATTGATGATAAAATTAGTTTATATTTTAAAACACATCCAACATATTGGTGAGTATCTTATTACAAAATTTCCATGACAACAGCGATCCTGATTTTAGACCACCCTCGCTATATAAGGACTAAATTTATACTTTTGCATCAAGGTTTAATTTTGCGTCAGGGTTCAGCAGTTGCCAAACACTTTAGTTTCAAGGTTTATTTATTTATTTATTTAATTCTTTATTTAATTCTTATTTAACTTGGGGTGACCAATCAATGCACTGGCACTGTTCTCCCTTGGTTCCCAGGTTGAATGTAGTGGAAGGAGAACAGGGCTTCGATAAATGAGGGAAATTATGGTGTAAAATACAAGGTCAAAACAACTTTTTTAAAACAAGTGAAAGCCACTATTTTTCTTGGAAGTTTTTGTCTCAGAAAATAATTTTCAAATAATCAGAAAAGCAAGAAACGTACCTTTATAAAATCAGCATCACTTCTGTCACATGAAAAGATGATCAGATTTCTATGTCCCCTGTGATTCCCACGAGGGGTCAAAGGTCATTATGGGGCCAAAATTAAAATTTTGTTCTATCATGTTGTAATATACCTCAAACTGTTCCTCTCATTGCTAGGAATAAAAAAAAGTCAATTGTCATTCTGCACTAGAATGCTTAGTTCAGGAGTTATGGAATAAACTAGGTCAAATGTCAAATAACTCATGCACAGAGGCCAAATTTTCAAAATGCAATGATTTAATCGCAAATTGTCTCAAATTACTTCTTTCGGTTCCACTAATGTAGGAACAGAAAATCCCAAACCCATAGCACCCTGTACTAACGTTGAATAAATGCAGAATTGCGTCATGCAGTACAAAATACCAAACCCGCTTGAAAATGTTATGTAAACAGCAGTGAAAACAAGTGAAGTATGTCAAGCGCTTGTGTTGTGCGAAAGCTTTGAAGCTGGCATTACCTGTTTTCTGTCAAAAATAGCTATAAAACAGTGACTTTTGGAACAAAATAAAGCTTATTTGATGGAATAAAAGGTATATTTGTACAAACAGTACTGTTAAAAACATGTTTTTAACCTTGTTGCGAAAGTATAATGTGATAAATTTTCGAGTCAGACATCAATTTTTCCTGGGGATTCGAATAGTGATTTGGATTTTAGTGTGTTGTTTATATCATGCCTTTGTTCATTATATAGATATTTACTCTGCTATTCTGTTTTTCTTATCAAGTGTAATTGCTTTATAATGTTTTTAAATGTGTTTACTATAATTTGTATTGGTTGTATCTGCCTATTTGAATATGTACTTTTGTAGTTTTTGCATAATGTATTTGTAGGTTTAGTATCTCTGTTCAGCGCTTTGAGGCCTGGCATAATGTGCTATATAATTTGCTTTATTTATTTAATTTATTTATAAATTAGCAATTTAACCTTATATAGCTCGGGTGATCTAAAAGTCAGGACACCCCATGTTAACAAGGCGAAACATGTGTTTAGAGGATGTGCTAAATCAATAAAATGACCAAAAATCAGTATCAGAGGATGGTGTAAAATTGTGGTAAAATTAAAGAAAATTAAAAGTTCAATTCTACTAAATCTAAGTAAATGAATGCAAATTTGGCTAATAAGCCCAATCGCCATTCTAACTTCCGGTTTTTGAGAGCAGTTTTAGGACACTTTGACCTCTGACATATCGGGAAAATTTACGTAATTATTATTAATTTTCTTATTATTGTCACAATTTTGATCATTAAAAATACCAAATAATTAATTTTAAAACATTTATATTTTTTATATTTGTTTTAAGTATTGTAAAACATTTTAGAGTATATTTTGAACGTAGAAAAACCCAATATTTCTGAAAGGTCAAAGGACAAAGTGTCCTAAAACTGCAAAAACTGTCCCACAATGCATTACAAACTTCCAATGCCGATTGGGCTTATTGTTTGGTAATGTTCCCGACTCGTTCTGCTTGATTGTATCACATTTTTGTACTGGCTGCAGTTGTATATAACTTTTGAGATATGACAGTATGTGATGCTGATGGCGATATACAGCCATTGTAACACGCATTTTGTACGCATTTCATATTGTAGCATTATTTATTTATTATTATTGATTTCCCCTGTGCAGTGAGGAGGATTGTCCTAATGGTGGAACACTATGGTAAGTATATACATGTATTTGTTGTCAAATCATATTAAATGGTAATCTTGCACAAGACTGCTTCCTGTCCTCATTTGTCAATTGTCTGGTTTGACTACTGAGAAACTAACTTATGTGTTAAAAAGTGGCAGACTTTGCAACAAGATTCTTGATGCATTGTACAGTTGTGTCCAAAGTGATCTTTTGTCAGTGTTTGTTATTGAACACATATTTATGAAAAGTGCAAGTTTCATCAGCCTATAAACTGAAATGTAATTAAGATATAGATGATGTAATGCATAATTTACATACCCTAGAGGAACCTTAACATGGTGATGAATTATTGAAGTGTAAGTATCATGAGCAGAATCAGTTTTGATTGAACTTCACTATATCTTGTCCAATATTTTAAAACTCATAGCTCGAGCAATGATCATATTTAGAACCAGTATGAAAAATGCATTAAATGAGTAAAAACAAGCCTAATATTTGTTCAGTGGTTCTTAAGATAGCTCTTGATATTTTGAGAAAATATATAAAGACTTTTTGAAGCCTATGGCTAACACACAGAGCATCACATTAGTTGTAGACACAAACATTGTATAATGACAGTCACAAACTGTAAATTGACAAGTTTTTGCTTGAAATTTTCAGGGAAGACACAGGTACTATAGCTCAACAATTAAAAATCTGGCGGATAATCAACCTAATTAGAGCCATCGGAGCGGTGCTGGGATGGCTGGTTTTATCACTTGCTCCTACCACTGACTTCACATCAGGTATGTAAGATATGTAAGAAACTAAGGTGCATTCAGGGTGTTAGTTATAGCCACATGTCCACATGTCATTTTGGACAGGCAGTTTGCTCCTGGGACAGGCAAAATGAATGCCTGTGATGTATCAAATAAAGCTTGAATAAGTTCTGTGAACTCAAAACAAAGTCAGACTAATAAATGAAGGCTATATCAATAGCTTTTTGAACTGTCTGAACCACCAGAAGGAGTTCATGGCCTGGTTCATGTTTGATCAGTTTAAATTTTGGACTGGCAGTTTTGGTGAAAATGACGGGCCACTTGTTAAATCCTACCTAAGACCCTGGGTATTTTATTAGTGTCCTATCTCTTGCATACAAACCTGCCAACAGGCATGCTACGATTGCTGAAGTGTGGTGGGGCTGAGAGAAGCATTTTCTTTTGGGGGGTCAGATTTTGTGAGCTATTCTTCGCTTCATCTGGAGTTTGGTAGTGATGTTATTGCTTTTACGGGGTGTGCCACAAGAGTGCCAACAAACTTGTGCGGGATTAGGTTAGCCCAAATTGAAGACAAAAACTGCCCTTTTCAAAAGTCACAAAGTATGCGTATGCTTGTCACCAAAGTTGATTCATGGCTTGTTACTAATGGGAAAAATCCATGTGGTTGAGTGCAGTTTAAAATCCTCACCAAGTGAACATTGATGCTAATGTGTATCAATTCTTGATCATTCAACCATGCAAATCCCCTTCTTGGTGCAGCGTTCAGCACAGTGAGTTGCAAATTGACCAGTCCCATTCCTTTTCCCAATACACATTGCAGTTAACAAGCATAGGCCTATTTTGTGAATTTTGAAAAGGGCAGTTTTTGTCTTTAATTTGGGTTCATTCAGCCATGAAGTCATGGACATCTTTCATTTCCACACAAAACTTAGTAAACAGTCATTATTTCAAAGATAGTTTTATATTGGTACAAGGTTTTATTTTATGCTGTTAATGTTATGACAAAATTTTGAGAGGGGGACTTATTTCTTGTGATCAAGGGTGAAATAAAGCGGGAGACGGGAGCCGTTTGGCCCCCAGAAACTCTGCAATGGCCCCTGGTTCCATCTCATTTGTAGTTGACCAGGGGACACTTTTCTCACGACACTTGCCCCCTGGATAGTGAACCAAAAATATCAAGTTATAAAGCAAATAGTGCTTATTTAACCCATCCAGCATTATCAGCATATCTTTATTTTTATTGGCCCCTTGGTAATTGGAAGTGGCCCCTGGTTTCTTCAAATCTAGGGGCCACTTTTTTCTGCCGAAGTGGCGCCGGGGTCAAGCTCTATTATTTTCACCCTTGCTTGTGATGTGTTTATCTGCATATCCTGGTGTTCTTAATCTTTTGGCTCATTGATTAGACAATAACTACGCCCATATGTTTTGAGGTCATTTTTGATATAAAATTGATCGGTTGAGCCCATATTTATTGAAATGAGCTATGAGTTTTAAAATATTGGACGAGACGTAGTCGAGTCCAATATTTTACAACTCATAGCGAGACCAATAAATATTACGTAAAGCATCCAATTTTATCATTATTATGTTTTGGATCCAATATTATCACAACTTGGATCCATCAAAACATAATAATGTGTGAAATTGGATAGGTTTGTGTAAGGCTGAATGGCTGAGGTAATTTTCAAAGGGAGGGTGAGCTCCTGAAGAAAAGTACAAAAATACAGAGGCCCAACGCAAACTTCATGCATCTCATATATATTTTTTTTAAAGCGCAGTGATTTATAGTGCGCTACGCACAGGCACAACGCCTGAACGTTGATCCACAAGCCTCAGCACACTTTACAGGTTGTCGCTAACCACTACGGCCCACATCATTGTTAAAACAACAAATCAGGGACTTGAGTTTTGTACGAGTTACGACAAGACAATTAGCAGTAAGTTCCTTGTCCAGGGGAATTTCAAGCTAACTCAATATTTCCACGAGAGCGCATTAGGCATCACCAGGGTTTGAACCCACAACCTCTCGCACCCTAGTCGAACGCCTTATCGACTGAGCTAACTTGACTGTTACTATTTTTTGTCTTTGCTACAGAACATTTACATGATGCTGATGAGCCTTTATGGGATGAACAACAAGATTTAGAGTTGAACAATATGCACCACACCAGTCCTTGATCTTCCTGCTTTGATGAAGTAGGGGCTAAGTATAAACAACGAGAGTTAGTTGATGAACAATATGCACCACACCAGTCTTTGATCTTCCTGCATGGATGAAGTAGGGCCGAAGTATAACAACAAGAGTTAGATGATGAACAATATGCACCACACCAGTCCGTGATCATCCCTAAGTGGTCTTTGATGCTTTCCTTGAAAATCGTAGTCTTGTTGTTGGATTTAAAGTGCTGGAAGTGAGTTCCAGTCGTTGATTGTTCTAGGGTAAAAGGAAAACGTATTAACGTCCATGTTGACTTGTTGTTCTTGGTAACTGTTTGGATGGCTCCGTTTGTTTATCTTTGAGAAAAACAACTCTTTTGAAGCTTATAAAATAAAACAAATACATGTACTAGTATGTATCAGAATTATGAAAATTAAACTAAACTCCTCAACAAAAGTTAGGAAAGTTTTTTCAAGCATCTATATCTCAGATTATTTGTGACATGTTCATATCGTGTTGCATATCAATGGATAGCTACATTAGGCCCCTTTACAATGATACCACATTTGAAGCAATCACCTTTTTCACAGCTGAGTACACGCCTTGTGAATGTAATGGGGTCTCAAACAGAGAAAGTGCCAAATTGACCATTATTCTGTGCAGCAAGCTGCAATCCCATATCTTCACAATGTGGGACCTAATGCAATCCAACAAGATGACAACGCTCGCCCCCATAGAGCCCGGATAGTCAGAATATGGCAGTAGAGAGAATGGAATGGCTTGCCATCAGCCCAGACCTCAACCCGTCTGAACACTTGTGGGACAAGCTTGGTTGCGCTGTGCGTGCCAGAGTAGCCAGTGCAACCACATTGAATGACCTGCGACGAATCCTTGATGAAGAATGGAATGCTATCCCACAACAACAGTGGCGTAACTAGACATTTTCATTTGGGGGGCAAGCGGGGGCAAACATAATAAATGAGGGGGCAGGAATCGAGCACCTTTTGGGGACAAAAGAAGTGTATGGCGCGAAGGGCACGAAATTTGTTGGCATATTGAAGCTAAACTGGTGACATATGGTAAAAAGTTGAATAAATGCGCGCAAAGCGCGCAAAAATTTCTGTTTTTAAGGTTAAAATGACCAAATACGAGGTTAATTAATAACTCTCAGAAGTAGGCCTAACTTTAACTTTTTCATTTGGGGGGCAAACAGGGGCAGGGTTCAAAATGGGGGCTCCAGCCCCCTGCCCCTGCTGGTTACGCCACTGCACAACAACATGTGACCAGGCTGGTGAGCAGCATGAGGAGGAGGTGCCCATTCACAAAGGACTCCCAAGTTGCGACTTCACGCTCATTTCGTGGGAGCAGGTCACATTTTTTATCTTAGCTTTAAAACTTCTTGGATGAAACACTTGGCCAAAGTTGTTTTTATTTTAGTCTATTTTGTAAAATAAATTAACTACCAAATATTTATATAAATTATGTAATTTATTCAACTTGTATTATTATGTACAAATGTATATTTATTCAGTATTCTGAAATATGTTTTGAAGTGTTTTAATAAATAAGTTATTACACAAAAATATGATCAAAATAAGTGTGCTTTATTATTTTTTTCCACAAAATAGTTACACACTCCTTGTAGAAGGGTAATGAAGGAGCGATATTTTCCCATTCATGTTCACTGGATTACTCTAAAACCTAAGCCTAAATATCTTTTGTTCCTTTTGTTTTAAATTAAAGCCAAACGCATAAATTAGCCATTCTGTTGAGTTTTGAATAGGCCAGTTTGTCACTTTTAAAACTGGACCCCAGTTTAAATAGTGCATCTATTAAAAAAACAAATTTACCCCAATATTTTTCAGTTTGGAAATTGTGATTATTTTTCCAAGTGTAAGGATACTTTATTGGTGCAGTATATAACATAACTCTGGAGTCTGCTTGATCCATCACATGAGAAAATTCATCTAGCCAATTATTTTCACAGTTAACAATATTGGCGACATAGCCTCAAAGACCTGTTGGAAAAATTTAAAACCTATATTGTGATGTTTTATACTTAGGGCATGATACCAGCAAATGAACAGTACCTATACTGCGCCAAAAAAGTATCCTTACACTTGGAAAAATAATCACAATTTAAAAACTGAACAGTATTGGGGTCAATTTGTTTTTGTAATAGATGCAATATCTAATCCTGCATATTATGACACCACATTGAATCCAATGTGACCTCAAGAAGTAAAGTTACCAGCAATTGTAAAGGTCCCGTTTTAAAAGTGACAAACTGGCCTATACAAGGCGCAAAAAGATTCCAACAAGCGCAACAAAGAGACAACGCAGTTTCTTCAATGAAGCTTTATTTAAAGCAGTATTTATTTCAGTTTTTACTTCTCTGTACTTTTCATAACTTCCATTTTATTTGTCAGCTCTTTTGTTTCAGTTTTCTTTTGTTCCGTTTGTTTTAAATTAAAGGCACGCATAAATTAGCCATTTACCACTCTCAAACCAGATGTCTAGTCTGTGGAGTTTTGAAAAGGCCAATTTGTCACTTTTAAAACTGAACCTTAATTCGTCTAATCAAATGCTTGTAACTTTGTTTCTTGAAGTCACATTGGATTCAATGGGGTTTCACAATGTGCCTTATTAGATAGTGCATCTACTAAAAAAAACAAATTTAGGCCTACATGTACCCCAATATGGTTCAGTTTTGAAAATGTGTAAGGATACTTTTTGCAGCAGTATAATCTGTTACATGCGCGCATGCTTAACGAGTAGGGAACGCACCTTGGCTGCGGGCTTGGCTGGCGACATGGAGGAAAACAATGCATATGCATAATCAGCTTTATTGTTTTATCATTCCTAGGCATGTTACAACCTCTATGCCCACACATTTTAGAAACTAACTCTTAAGATTATTTTCACCCCTGCCCAAATTTATGCCTATTTTGCATTTTTCTTAAAATTATAGCGCATTGGACACAAGTAAGATATGTATATTATAGGGGCAAGGACTACAACTACTGCACTGTAAATTTTATTTCAGCACATACAACAGTTGTGGAGCCTACAGTCAATATTTGATCAATAAATCAATAACTATTTGCTTTGACTTGCTGAATTTTCAGTGCAGTAGTTGTAGTCCTTGCCCCTATAATATTCATATCTTACTTGTCACCAATGTACTATAATTTTTGAGAAAAATGCAAAAATAGGCACAAATTTGGGCAGGGGTGCAGTACCCCCTTAAGTATAAGTTATTATTAATAAAAGTCATTTCTTTTTGACGAAACAAGTCTGAATACGAGTTGAGACTACTACGGGCGACACAGATTTGGCATTTTGAACACTTTATCGGAGAATGTGCCTCAAGGTCCCTGAAGATGAAAACATCAGGTCTCTAAAACTTTTCCAAATATTAAGTTTTTTCTTAATATCTCAAAAACAATTATTTTGATGGAGTTGGGCCCTTCTTCTTCAGGTATTCATTATTTACACTCTTACTTGCATTGGCGATGTTAAAATAAAAGTCTACTCTCAACATAAATACATGCATGGTCCAACCAAAACAGCACACTAGAAACTTTCGCTTAAAAGTGTTTGACCGTTAGTACATTGACCCTGGTCATAATTTGTCCATATGAGTGAAATGACCCATGGTATTGGTCTTAACACCTGTAGAATTTCAAGACAACCTTTTCTTTCATTGCAATGACCAATTATGCGTTTACGTCTTCCAAACTTTTCTGTTGGAATATTTCCGTGATCGTTGGTTCGGTCATTGAACATGGGTGTTAAACCTTCTTGTGATTTTTGCAATTGATCATTTTATTGGTATCTTTTGAAGTTGGGCAAACAAATTGTGTTGGTGGTATAATGGATACAATAGGTGGAGTCAGCGTTGGACCTCTAATTGCTTCAACGCCTTCGGGCAGGCTTAATACTTTTTCACAAAATGCGCCTGTAAGACAATTTATTCACAAAACGTATCCAATATTCTGTTTTCTATCTAAAATAACAAAGATTATCTTTAAAAACAAAATTGGGGTTGTTTGGCGCTAATTTTATGAATTTTAATATAGCATAGATTTAAAATGTAAATGTGGAGATAGGCCTTAACAGTAAACACGAATTTTCAAGATTCATTTTTATCCCAGTGTTTGGTCTCGGCATTCGCATATAGAGGGTTGTCGCGTTGATATATTTTGAGGGGGAATTTAAGGGTGTGGCAGGGGACGACTGGAGTTAGTCGCCAATCGTAATTCACGTAACACACACAAAAAAACCGCCCATAGCGGGTCAACGACCGAGCGACCACCCGTTTCGTGCAAACGGAACATCGCGGATACAATCAAATCTTAATTTTTGCCCATTTTGTGCATATTTTTATATTTTGCTGCATATTTATAAGTGATTTCAGGTTACGTGCAATAGGCCTACAATCGTTCAAATCATGTTTGGCAGAGTAGGCCTACCAGTCCCGTACGCAGGGTTGTTACTTTTTTTTGGCGGGGGAGGGGTGCGGTTTTTGCAAAAGTGGACTTTTTTCCAGGACCCTGACGGAGGGGGCGATTTGATGAAAAGTGGACCTTCTTCCCAAAATTTGGACTTTTTGACCAAAAAACATAAAAACATGATTTTTGATCATTTTATAACTTTTGCAGCACCCATTGGGAAAGGGTCATTGAACTTTGCACAGAGGGTCAAGTTCAACATTACTCAAACTTGTTCAAATCTCACACCATCGTGATCCACTGGTAATATAAGTATTCTGAAAAATTATACTTTTTGAAACCAAAGACAATTACAAAACTTGGAACGAAACTTGCTCATTCCCCGGGCTCATTCTTGGTTTCAAAGTATTATATTTTAAATTGAGCAAATAATGATAGTGTTTTAATGCATATTATTCTATTGTGATTTTAATCAGAAGCATCAAATAATTGGACTTTAATTGTATTATAAATAAACTCTTGGTATATAATTCACTTGGGAAAATGATGGTTAGGTTTGCTGGAACCAAACGGATCAGCAATTATGAAGAGCAATCGGGTTGTTATACCCTTTTTGTTGTTGTTAAGGCCAATTACAATTGATCCTTAGTTTCCTGTTTCCCTCGCGCGTCCAAAATCAAGAATGGAAAAATATTTAATTATTTTATTTTTATTTAGGTATTTTCATCTTTTAATTGACTTTGTAATTACTTTTATTTGCTAATATCTGTTTTTGATCATCTCAACTTTGATTATGAATATAAAACAAGAACATTGTAGGGTCCCTACTAATATTAATGTAAAAATCAATTATAAAGGTAAAATAATTAAATCCGTAGTCTTAGTCAAAATGACCAAATGGACTGTTGATAATAGTCACGACCACATTTTCAAAATAAAGAAAGTAATAGATAATTAATAATTAATAATTAAAAGTCGCCTCGTCCTTTATTTTCAAACTTGAAACAGGAAACTAAGAATTAATTGTGAAGGGCCTAATGGTTCGTTTCATTTTGGGGCCAGAGGCGTGTTGTCCTCCTCCTCTGATTGCATGCCAACTTTGTACATGAATACAAACCGCGCTGTACCATTATCGTAAACTGCGCCCGCCATCGACTGAGCACTATTACCTTTATTTGCACAAAAAGTGTATTGTGTATTATTCCCTATTATTATCTCGAATTAATGTCCCTTTTTATCTTTAGTAATTGCACGTGTATTCATTCAGTCGGTCTGTTCGCTATACTAACTCGATAATTGCCCTCATTTGCTCCGTATGAACAAGAGGAGTTGTTGTTTGAGTGTATTTATTCAAAAAATACCAATTTTCTTTTTATTAAATAGCAGTTTAGATGTTAGCGATGATAAGACCGTGCCGGTCATTTTGTGAGAAAGAAAGAAGGGAAGGAAAGAGGGAGGAAGGAAAGAGAGAAAGATTTTCCACCAAAGTACGTTTACCTCTTCGATCGTTTTGTCGCCCTTTTATAACACATTTATTTCGTAAACTAATGTTGCGTCACGTATGATGATAGCGAATTGCACTTTTGCTAACAATTAAATCATGGATTTAATCATTTACTCATGTTTTGTTAAAATAATTAAATATCTGCTGATGATAGTTCATTTGAGCATATATATCGTGATGCGACGTACATTAAATATTAATAGACATACTAAACATAAAAGGAACATTTTCTAAATAAACATGAAATGTTGCCTTATCGGGCGTGTAGGCCTATACGTGCCGACATTAAAAACAAAACTTCTGGTATTTTAATACCAGAACTAACTTTAAAAGCCCGCCAAACATGCCAAAGAGTGTTTGTTTGTTACTAGTGCCAGCTATGATATAAAATTGGATCGAATGAGCCCATATTTATTGGTCTCACTATGAGTTTTAAAATATTTTAAAACTCATAGTGAGACCAATAAATATTGGGCGTAAAGCATCCAATTTTATCATTATTATGTTTTGGATCCAATATTTTTACACACTTGGATCCATCAAAACATAATAATGGTATATTGGTCTCGTTTACGGTCCGGGTTTACAGTATTTCTGTGTTTAGTTTTAGGACTCTTTTCCTGACTCGTTAAAATATTTGCTATCTTCAGTAGACGAAAGTCAATTGCGGGTAGGTATCCGTGTTACTATAAACCCAGATGGAGTTGTATGATTATCATACCCATCCAGACCATGCACGTGAGGACCATTTTACCCCCAATTTAGTCTATGACATTATTTAAAATATATCGAGGATAAGATTAAGAGTTGGTATAACTTTAAACGTATATCGCTTGCAAAAGAGAGACATGAGAGAGAGAAGAGCTTGATTGATTTCTCTCCTTGTCTTTGTTATCTTAGGGCATTTCGGGATCCATAGCCTCATCCCCCCACTTTTCTCAAAAAAAGTTGAGATTTTTATACCACTGGAAACCTCTGGCTACAAAATGTTTATGTACCAAATATTCCTTACAGATGAAGTCGTTTCGCAAAAATATCGTCAAATTTGAATTACGTTCTGGTATACCAGATTACAATACATTGTCTATGGAGCTTATATACACATCATGCATAACTCGCAAACGCAAAATCGGAATCAACTGAAATTTTGAGAGTAAGTTTTTTTGTGGATATCTACTGAAAAATGTCATAAAAAGAGGATGATAGGATCACGAAATCCTCCTTTAATTTCTTCTTTCGTCTTTATTTGTCTTCTTTCTTTCTTTCCTTTCCCTCGGTCCAGGGGTGCAAATTGTGATTTCTACCTCAGGAGCAAGGATTTTAGGCTCAAGATTTCCTCAATCATACCAGACATACAATATGTTTGTTCTGCACTTAGAAAGATAAGAATGGTAATATAGGATGTTTTGTAAATCTTCGAGCTTTCAAAAAGGGTTTTATTTGGAAAAATGCGCGCGCACGGCGCTCAAAAATTTGGTATTTTATATTGATTTGGCCCATGATTGGTGTGAATTTTGCTGGAAAAACAGGCTCCGTTCCTCCACCCCGATTTTCTCAGTCATTATTTGTCAGAGAGAGCACTTTTCTCTTTCATTTTTGTCGCTCTGCCACCCCCCCTTCTGATAACTTTTCCTTATCAAGAAATTCCTCCTCTTTTTTGTGTTTGGTCTTTCTTCTTTTGAGTGTTCTTTATCATTTGAAAGGTACAAAGATTGAAATATTTGCTTTGCAAGTTAGCACTAGCATCTGCTTGCAGCATGCCCTTTTTTAACTTCCTCAATTTTTGCATCAATAGGGAATCAAATTTCACTTGCTGATCCTTAATTGTATCTCCATTTCTGTTACTTTGGTTGCTTACTGCCTTTTTATATTTACCTCTTACAACTTGTTCAGTTCTTTATGTTCTCTTTTTAAATTCCCTCACAATTTTCCAGGTCGTCATCTCCTCACCATGCTCACTGGCACTTCTGATTGTTATAGTATTGATACACTGAATATTCCTTTATGGCCTTTTTTCATACAATCCTCATTGCCTTCACTTTATAAAATTCCTCAGGTATGTGCCCTATTACCACCCGCCCAATACCTCCTCTGATGATAAATATTGTAAATTTCCTCAATATGCATTGTTACTCATATCCATACTCTAACACCAACGCCTTCCTCTTTCAATATTTAAGGCTCTTATTTCCCCGTTTATTTCTTGAACAATCATATGAATTCCTCAATATTTTGCACAAGTGTCTTCCTCTCTTCCATTGTGTAGCTTCACTGCTTCACCTATTAACTTATTATCTTTTGCTGAGACATGTTTTCCTCTTCTACCTCCTCCTCCTCTTCTTCTTTCCTCTTTCCCTCTTCCTCTCCTCTCTTCCTCTTTTTTCCTCGCTTTCTTTTTTTCTTCTTAAGGAATTATTTCCTCAATTTTGACTGTCATTTCCTAGGAGCGGTGCTCCCCGCTCCCGCACAATTTGCATCCCTGCCTCGGTCTCTCTCTTTCTTTCCCTTTCTTTCTTTCCTTTCTCTCTCTCTCTCTCTCTCTCTCTTTCTTTCTCTCCTTTTTTTCTTTCTCTCCCTCCCGCTCTCTCTTTCTTTCCCTTTCTTTTTTTCTTTCTTTCTTTCATTCTTTCCTTCCCTTTTCTTACTTTTTTTACTGATTGATTGATTGATTATCTGGTTTTTACGGATTTTATTGGCTGCTCAAAACTTTTTGAATTTTTAAGATAAAAAAAGCTGTGTGTTGTCTCGTGATGTCTGAACATTAAGGAATCGGATATCAACGTTTGCACACGGTGTTTTCGTGGCACCTGAGAGCACATCAGATACGCCAAATTGCATTCTGAATACGAGGAATGTCCTAATGATATCAAATAATTTTTAATGGCAAATTATTAAAATTTATATTTTGTATATTTTCAAATTTAACAGTCCTCGAAGTAAACTTTATAAATCTAATTATACGCATTTAAAGTGTATGTAGCTGGGAGGAAAAGCCGTCCATCATTTGAAAATCTTGACATTGCGTATTGAAGATTTACATTTTTTTCTCAAAAATTAAAACCTAACATTTTTAGGCCTTTGGGGGAAAAATGTATAATTTCAATACGAAAGATGACAATTCTCAAATTTTCATCCCAGCTACATACACTTTAAGTAGCCCCCCCCCCCTACATATCATTAGATTTATAAACAGGGGCGTCGCTAGACCAATATGATTCGGGGGGGTGTACAGTATGGTTTGCCGACGTAAATTTTTTGTAATTTGTTGACCCAAATTTTTTTACCCAGGACGGCGCTCAAAAATCTAAAAAGTCACACCCCCATCCCCCCCCCCCCTCTAGCGACGGCCCTGTTTATAAAGTTTACTTCCAGGGCATTTCAAAAATTATTTGATATCGGAAGGCCATTCCTAGTTTTCAGTGTATCTGATGTGCTCTCATGTCCCACAAAAAATACTGTATAGACGTTGCTATCCGATCCCTTAAGCATTTCGTCGTAATTTTTGGCAGTACTAATAAGTTATCTTCAGTAGATAGCATTTTGCATCCATGATTACACTCCATTAGCAGGTTATTCATTTGTTAATATTTCCAAGTATTTATTTCTATAAACATGATAAAGTGTTTGTAAAGTTACAAACACTGTGATGTGCCCTGAGTAATTTGATTTAATTTAATTATTTAACTTTGTTTACAAGCTGAAAGTATTTCATGAGATGGGAAACCCCCTTGTATGTGCAAGATAATGGTGTGGAAAGTCGTTTTGAATTCCCCAAATTATTGTAAACAAAGTCAGAGCTATGTTTGGAACTTGGAAAGCCCCAGTTCATTATTGCACCATCAGGAAAACCCCCCAGGAAGTGATGTAATGTGAAAGGTGAATGTGTATAATTAATCTTGGGAAATCCCAAGATTGCAGCAATGTTGTGAAAATGTGATTGAAGTAATGGTTTATTAATAGATGATGGGTTTTTGCATGAGGACTGATATAAAAAGCTGAAGGCTTTTGTTGGGACTTTACAGAATGCCATGGGAGATTGAGATATTCCACATGTGTGTGATGGTCTTCGTGCTTCAAAAAAGAAGTACATTTTAACCAGTTTATATAGCCAATAATTGAGCTAATTATAATACAGCAACGAAGAAGACAGCGAGCACACAAAAGTGCTCTTCCTCATCAAAGGATTAAAAGTTCTTCTGTCAAATTGCTGGAGTTTGCTGGGTTTGTGAAGGCCACGCATCTGTCAAAAACAGCGGAGCTGTGTTAAAGAACCCTGTTCCTGGAAAAGAGTGAGTGGTGAAAGAAACTCCATTTTGCAGAAAGCAGCGCAAGGAGATAGTTTTGTGGAGAAAGCAGCGCAAGGAGATATATTGTGGAGATAGCAGCGCAAAGGAGATTGGAGAAAGCATCATCATTTTCGTATGAGGATTTTATACGCAAGTGTACACTGGACTTCGCAGGACAAGCGAATAAGGATATATTACATCAGTCGTCCAGAACATTGCAAGAACTCTAGGATCACCAACAAGAAGACAGCTGGTTAAGTAGTCATAGAGTAAAACTGTCATTGTGTGATTTTATTGTATATGCGATATTGTTATTATATGTACCAATCATACTCTGTTTTCAATTAAAGACTTAGATTTTGTTAGCTTAAATAAACAGTGTATTTGTGTTGTGCATTCGTGTGAGTTCGGGTAAAAGGTGATTTTGGCCTTGAGTCAAGTACGACTCGTAACAAAAATTGGGGGCTCGTCCGGGAAATACACTGTAAAAAAGTTAACATTAATTTACTAAAGTCTTGAACGTGAAAGTACAGTATGGCAGAGTTTAAAGCAGAAGAGTTTCTTGAAACTATAAATTGGGAGAAGTTTGATGAGTTGAAGAAGCCTGATTTATTAGCATTTGCCAAACATTATAACTTGAAAGTAAAGCAAGCTACAAGAAAGCAAATAATCAAAAATGCATTGATTGATGTTTTGGTCGGGGAGGACATTTTGATGAATCCTATTTGGCAGAGAAACTTGACGTAGAAACTGAAATTGGTGGGGACTCAGCATTTAAATTGAAAGAGTTGGAAATTCAATTAGAACTGAGGAAAATGGAAATGGACCAAAAGAAAATAGAAATGGACCAAAAAGAAAAACTGGAAATGATCAAGTTAGAGAATGAAAATAAAGAAAAACAAGAAAGGCTAGACATTGAAAAACAAAAACTAGCAATGGAAGACAAAGCTCGCCAAGACAAGATGGCGCTTGAACACCAAAAGTTGGAACTTGAAGAAAAGGAAAAACAAACAAAGCTGCAAATAGAAGCACATTTGAAAGAAAAAGAAATTGAGGAAAAGTACAAGTTTGAACAAGAGAAGTTGGCAAAGCTAGGTGACAAATACTCATCAAGTTTCTCCTCAAAGTCAGGGTTTGATGTTACAAAGTATGTAAAGCTTGTGCCTAAATTCAAAGAGAAAGAAGTTGACGAGTACTTTCAACATTTTGAAAAGGTAGCTACAAATTTGAAATGGCCTCCAGAGCATTGGACCCTACTGTTACAAAGTAGCTTTGTGGGGAAGGCCAGGGAAACTTACTCAGCTCTACCAATAGAGAAGTGTAATAATTATGAAGAAGTCAAACAGGCAGTCCTTAAGGCCTATGAGCTGGTGCCTGAAGCATACAGACAAAAGTTCAGAGATTCAAGAAAGCAAGCAGATCAAACCCATGTAGAATTTGCTAGAGTAAAAGAACAAATGTTTGACAGGTGGCTTGGGTCAAAAGAAGTCAAAGATGATTTCGGCCAACTTAAGCAATTAGTTCTTATAGAAGAGTTCAAGAAATGTGTCCACGTTGACATAAAAACTCATTTGGATGAAAGCGCTAGCAAAATTAAGACGCTAAATGAGGCGGCGACAATGGCGGACGACTATGGCTTAACTCACAAATTGAATGGGAGTAGATTTGGTCATAACAGAAGTTATTCAAACAGGTTCAGCCATAATCAACCTAGAACAAATCAGGGTGGTACACAAGAATGGAGATCTCAGTCTAATTCACAGCATAGTGCTGGTGGTAGAGGGACCCCAGGGAGTTCAGGTAACAGAGCAAAATTTGGGACTGAATTTAAAGCCAAAGTAACTTGTACTCATTGTAAGAGACCAGGGCATACGATGACCCAGTGTTATTTCTTAAAAGGCAGACAAGACGCACAAAAACAGCAGCAAACTGCTAGTAATACTGTAGGATGTGCAGTGTCACTTGGGTCAAAGAAACAAGTCAGTCAAATCAAGAAACAAGAATTCCCACAAAAGGGAGGTGAGACAGACAAGGTGTGTGAAGAATTTGAACCATTTGTGTTAGAGGGAGTAGTATCACTTGGTGAGAATGGTAGTCCAAAGCCCATCAAGATTGTGCGAGATACGTGTTGTGCACGGTCTATGATTCTGGAAGGAACTTTGCCCTTTAATGAGGATAGTTCAGCAGGTAATGCTTTGATCCAGGGTATTGGAATGGAAATAATTAGTGTACCTCTCCACAAAATTAACTTGACATCTGACTTGGTTTCTGGTCCTGTAACCATAGGAGTTAGACATGAATTGCCAGTCAAGGGAGTGTCCATGTTGCTAGGAAATGATCTGGCAGGGGGAAGGTTTTTCCTGACCCAATAGTCACAGATAAGCCCTGTATACAGGATGATAATAGTGAGGAAGAGGAGATATTTCCTGCATGTGCAGTGACACGGGCAATGAGTAAGAAGGCCTCATTAGAAACAATTGAGGACAACCAAATTGATGACTTAGGCTACAATTTGGAAGACACATTTGTGTCAAAGTTGAATGAGAAAGAAGATCAACTTCCTTCTCCTGGGGATAAAAATACCCTAAAAATGACACAGCCTCTGAGCATGATCAAATTGGGGAAACCATGAGAGACCCATTAAGTCATGACAAGCTAATTCTGGAGCAACAAAATGACCCAGAACTCAAAGAGATCAATCAAAGGGCATTGACCCTAGAAGAAGCAGAACAAAATTCTGTCTGTTTTTACAAACAAGATGATGTGCTAATGAGAAAATGGCGCCCCCTGGATGTACCTGCCGATGAAGAGTGGAAGGTAGTGCACCAAATTGTGGTACCAAAAGTATACCACACTGAAGTAATTAACATAGCACATGACAGTCCAATGGCAGGGCATTTGGGTGTTAAGAAAACTCATGAAAGAATTCTGAGACATTTCTGGTGGCCCACTCTCAGAAAAGATGTTTCTGAATATTGCAAAACATGTCACATATGCCAAGTAGTAGGGAAGCCAAATCAGAAAATACCTCCTGCTCCATTGAAGCCAATTCCAGCCTTTGATGAACCATTTAGTAGGGTTATTATTGATTGTGTAGGCCCCCTACCAAAGACTAAGTCAGGTAATCAGTACCTTCTGACAATTATGTGCGCGTCAACACGCTTTCCTGAAGCCATACCCTTGAGAAATATTAAAGCAGTGACTATAGTGAAAGCTTTAACCAAGTTCTTCACATTTGTGGGGCTCCCCAAGTCCATACAGTCAGACCAAGGATCAAACTTTACTTCTGGAGTATTTCAGCAGGTCATGTATCAATTAGGTATAGAACAGTATACCTCAAGTGCTTACCATCCAGAATCACAAGGTGCACTAGAAAGGTTCCACCAAACATTGAAAAACATGATCAGAACATACTGTTTGGAATTTCAGAGGGACTGGGATGAGGGAGCTTGTTGTTGTTTGCTGCTAGGGAAGCTGTTCAGGAAACCTTAGGATTTAGTCCTTTTGAGTTAGTGTTTGGACACACAGTGCGCGGGCCCTTAAAGTTGTTGAAAGAAAAGTGGCTCAATGAGAAATCAGATATCAATTTGTTGGATTATGTCTCCAATTTTAAGCATAGGCTTAACAGAGTAACTGATATCGCCAAAGAAAACTTGAAACAGGGTCAAGCCAAAATGAAACAGTGGTATGATAAACATGCCAAAGAGAGAGTGTTCAAACCAGGTGACAAAGTTCTAGTACTGTTTCCAATTCCAGGACACCCATTACAAGCCAGATATCATGGTCCATGTGAAGTGGAGTCAAAAGTGGGTGAAGTAGATTATATTATCAAGACTCCTGGTAGACGCAAGAGCAGGCAGTTATGCCACATAAATATGCTCAAAGAGTATGTTGAAAGAAGTGACAGTGGCATTCCAAAACCTGTGTGTACAGTAAAACATGCTGATAATGTAGACAAACATGCCGATGTAGACAAAATCGCCAATGTAGACAAGAGTAAAGATGACAATTCTGATGTCACATTTGACCAGGATAAAGAGCTGGAGCACAAGGAGTATAATGTAAAATTGAACAATTCTGATGTGCTCACTAATTTGGACTCAAAGTTAGGTCATCTTTCTCAAGATCAACAAAGTCAAATTGCAAATTTGATTCACAAATTTGACAATATATTTCCTGATACGCCAAGTAGAACAAATGCTGCATTTCATGATGTAGATGTTGGTGATACAAAACCAATCAAGCAGCATCCTTACAGAGTCAATCCATTGAAAATGGAACATCTCAAAAATGAGATTAATTATATGCTAGACAATGATATCATAGAACCAAGTAATAGTGAGTGGAGTTCACCATGTATTCTTGTTCCCAAGCCTGATGGTTCATACCGATTGGTCGCAGACATGAGAGCTGCAAATGTTCATTCAAAGACAGACTCGTACCCAATTCCAAGAATTGATGATTGCATAGACAAAATTGGGAATGCAAAATTTGTTAGCAAATTTGATCTTTTGAAAGGGTACTGGCAGGTTCCACTCACAGACCGTGCCAAAGAGATTTCTGCTTTTTGTACACCATTTGGTCTTTACCAATACAAAGTTATGCCATTCGGGTTGAAAAACGCCCCAGCAACATTTCAGAGAATGGTGAACCAAATTGTGGCAGACATAGAGGGATGTGAAGCGTATGTAGATGATTTGATTGTTTACAGTCAAACTTGGGAACAACACATGGAACAACTCCATCAATTGTTTGAGAAGCTGTCTGAAGTACAGTTGACAGTCAATCTGGTAAAAGTGAGTTTTGCCATGCCACAGTCACATACTTAGGATATGTTGTAGGTCAAGGTCAGGTGAAACCTATCAAAGCCAAAGTTGAAGCAATTGAGCAATACCCCACACCTGTAAACAAGAAGGCACTCATGAGATTTCTAGGAATGGTTGGCTATTATAGAAAGTTCTGTCCAAACTTTTCAGAGATAGCAAGTCCTTTGACTGATTTGTTGAAGAAAGATGCAAAATTCATTTGGTCAGAACAGTGTGAAAATGCTTTTCACAAAGTCAAATCAATACTCATGAGTTCACCAGTACTTACTGCACCTGATTTTCAGAAGCAGTTCAAGTTGACTGTTGATGCCAGTGACATAGGCTGTGGAGGTGTTGTGATGCAAGAGGGTGAAGATCAAATAGATCACCCCATTTGTTACTTTTCAAGGAAATTCAACAAGCACCAGAGAAATTACTCCACAATTGAGAAGGAGTGTCTAGCATTGCTATTAGCATTGCTACATTTTGATGTGTATTTGGGTACCACAGTATGCCCTGTGCTTGTTTTCACAGATCACAATCCCTCACCTTCATCAACAGGATGAAGAACAAAAACCAAAGACTGGTGAGGTGGAGTTTGACCTTGCAAGAGTACAATCTGGACATCAAACATATTAGGAAAAGACAATGTAATGGCTGATGCCCTGTCCAGAATTGCATAAAAAACCTGATAAACAAAAAATTCCTTTTAAAGGGAACGTGTGTGACAAGTAGTCACTGTGTATGATGAGTTAAACACTCAAAGTTGATAAAATGTTGAAGTTGATGTAAAAGAAGAAAACATTTAAGAAAGTTTTCATTACATTCGAACTTTCTTCTTTTAAGGGGGAGGGTGTGATGTGCCCTGAGTAATTTGATTTAATTTAATTATTTAACTTTTTCTGCAAGCTGAAAGTATTTCATGAGATGGGAAACCCCCTTGTATGTGCAAGATAATGGTGTGGAAAGTCGTTTTGGAATTCCCCAAATTATTGTAAACAAAGTCAGAGCTATGTTTGGAACTTGGAAAGCCCCAGTTCATTATTGCACCATCAGGAAAACCCCCCAGGAAGTGATGTAATGTGAAAGGTGAATGTGTATAATTAATCTTGGGAAATCCCAAGATTGCAGCAATGTTGTGAAAATGTGATTGAAGTAATGGTTTATTAATAGATGATGGGTTTTTGCATGAGGACTGATATAAAAAGCTGAAGGCTTTTGTTGGGACTTTACAGAATGCCATGGGAGATTGAGATATTCCACATGTGTGTGATGGTCTTCGTGCTTCAAAAAAAGAAGTACATTTTAACCAGTTTATATAGCCAATAATTGAGCTAATTATAATACAGCAACGAAGAAGACAGCGAGCACACAAAAGTGCTCTTCCTCATCAAAGGATTAAAAGTTCTTCTGTCAAATTGCTGGAGTTTGCTGGGTTTGTGAAGGCCACGCATCTGTCAAAAAACAGCGGAGCTGTGTTAAAGAACCCTGTTCCCTGGAAAAAGAGTGAGTGGTGAAAGAAACACCATTTTTGCAGAAAGCAGCGCAAGGAGATAGTTTTGTGGAGAAAGCAGCGCAAGGAGATATATTGTGGAGATAGCAGCGCAAAGGAGATTGGAGAAAGCATCATCATTTTCGTATGAGGATTTTATACGCAAGTGTACACTGGACTTCGCAGGACAAGCGAATAAGGATATATTACATCAGTCGTCCAGAACATTGCAAGAACTCTAGGATCACCAACAAGAAGACAGCTGGTTAAGTAGTCATAGAGTAAAACTGTCATTGTGTGATTTTATTGTATATGCGATATTGTTATTATATGTACCAATCATACTCTGTTTTCAATTAAAGACTTAGATTTTGTTAGCTTAAATAAACAGTGTATTTGTGTTGTGCATTCGTGTGAGTTCGGGTAAAAGGTGATTTTGGCCTTGAGTCAAGTACGACTCGTAACAACACTTACACTGAAAATTACATTAGCTTCATGGGTAGCCTACTGTGCTTCATGGGTGTACTGGCCTGGCCCCAAAATACCCTTTATTTCAATTTGCATGAATGCTATTCGATGTTAATGACCTTGTTCACTATGATATTTACAAGAACATAAATAAACATTTATAAACTAGATCAAAATTTATAACTTTTTAATTCATATGCCACGCTCTGACGTGACGGTACCTAGGCAAGACGCTAAGTATGCGAAGGAATTTCACCGTATACTGCAGCAGAAAGTATACTCACTCAGTCACTGGGGGAATCAGTTTTCATGTTTTGCTGATTTGGGGACGATAAATATTTCAGATCTGTCCTTTCCTGACAGTTTTTCTTGGCATCGCTTCGGCACCAAGTCCTGTAACTTGACCACGCATGGGCCAAACTGTACCATTCCGGTATTTGCGGACTAACTCATGACCGGAGTAACCTTGACAATGAAGTCTACCGGTGTAACTCATCCGAGTGCAGAGGAGGTCCAGATGGGAAAGTACGTCTCCGTCTCATCGCCAAGGTCATTGATCTCAAACAACATCACATCACCAGCTGGAAAATCTGGGTAGATGGATGGTGCTAGTGACGGCAAATCATATTGGTCGCGCTAGGCTCCTTGCGTGCGTGGGTCTGATGTGCCGGCCGATTGCCTACCTATGATACACAGAGCAGAACACCGCGTAAGAATAATGTAACAGATCAAAATTGACAGTCCATATCGTGTAATGATCTGCCCTAGCTAGACTAGACAACATTGCTTGTTACTGTATTATATAGGCCTATATTGGAACGAACGAACGCCGCAATCAATATGGTCTGCTATTATATTTTATTTTTTCTGATGATTAAGAATACTGAACTAAAGGATAGAAACAAAAGACATGCCTACTTTAATATTAAAGACGCCGACAAGCTATTGGATTGATTTTGCTATTAAAATTTCCATTTCAATTTAGCTGCGAAAGCATTACCATTCTAGTATAGTATTAGTAGTAAGTATTGTTTACTGTTACTGTCTACATCGTATAGTGATATAGGCACTACCTTCCTCTTGATAACTGAGCGTGTATGGCCTATTATTGATTAAGAGCTCGACTCTACACTACATCTCATTAAATAATTTAAAATAATTTAACACCGTCATGTGGTTGAGCTTGAGGTATGCTTTGAACAGGGAATCATAGTTGATGGTTGTTAACTCGCAACCCAATGTTCAACGTTGTGCATGGAACTAGAGTACAGGCAATGAAGGTCTAGTTCCAATATGGTGTGAAATAGGGGTAAAACAATTTCTGTATATTTTAAAATTTGACACATTTTAAAAACTCGCGATTCGAAAGAACTCACAAAATGTAAACTCACAACTCACAAATTTAAACTCGCAAATTTAAACTCGCAAATCAACTCGCAGCTGCCCTTGGCAACTCGCAAATACCAACTCGTAACTCGCAAATAAATACCAACTCGCAAATCCCATTGGCAACTCGCAAATTTCATCTCGCAACTCTCATCCCGCAACTCGAACTCGCAAAATACGTTTACCCGTCGCCGCTATTATGAATTCCGTATATCGCGATTTATCGTTTATCGTTATCCAACCTGCTACCACGTCCAACAATCCAAAGTCGTCGCTCTTGAGCCGCAGCAGTTCTTGTTGTTTTGTTTAATTAGGGACCGTTCACAAACACTTGTCAGGGGGGGGCCTGATGCAAAAAGGGGGACCTTCCAAATGTTGACCCTCCTAAGCTAGAGGGGCTGAAATAAATGACCACAAATTTTCCTGGGAAAATTGAGTTTATATGCTTTTCTATGGGGTTGACCCATAATTTTCATGTCAAAAAGAGCGGCCCTGGAATTTTGAGGTCTGAATTTTTTTTGCATCAGGCCCCCCTAACAAGTGTTTGTGAACGGTCCCTTAATGCAATTTTGTTTCCAAACCTTGATCAAATTGTACTGGTTTAGATGTCCCATTGATCGTGATACATGTTTCATGTTGAAGGTTAATTATAATAATACATGCACATGCATCCCCCGGATGTATCCGCTCCTCATATTAAGTATCCTAATTTGTTTGCAATAGTCATTTTCATGACCCAGATATAAAAAAAAAAAAAAAACCAACTCTCATGGCATTCAAAATATATAGTTGACTTGTTTACGCACGTCAAACTTCTGACATGTGGATTAATAACGTAGTAAATTACGTTTTGTTAAAGTTGACCGAAAATCTATATAGGCCTATATATAGAACGGGTAAATTAGACTAGGGAGTTATGGCCTAATTTGAAATCATGACTGTAGATTTCCCAATTGGAGCACAGGGGCAACTGGGGTTATGTGACCCCTCCTTTTCGCCCACCCATCATGACTTTAGGGTATGTTACGTGGTAACTTTGAGGCGTGGAGTTGTAATCAACAAAACTGCGTATGTTCTGGAATTGAACTCTTAGCATGTTCGGATCAAGTACATCTACAGAATCACGTTTAAAGGGGCATTTCGTGATCCACAGCCTCATCCCCCCACTTTTCTCAAAAAAATTTGAGATTTTTATATCACTGGAAACCTCTGGCTACATAATGTATATGTACAAAATATTTCTTGCAGATTAATTCGTTTAGCAAAGATATCGTGAACTTTGAATTTCGTTCTGGTGCACCAGAACGAAATTACAACGCATTGTCTATGGAGCAGTGTAATACACATAATCATGCATAACTCGCGAACGCAAAATCGGAAGCAACTGAAACTTTGGGAATAGGTTGTTTTCGTGGATATCTAATGAAAAATGACATAAATAGAGGATGCTAGGATCACGAAATACTCCTTTAAAGCACTAGGATCCACAACATGCTCATCTATCAGGGGCACAGTTCTTAAACCCCAATACATTTGTACATTCATTGAATGACCTTTGAAGATTTGGGTACAAAAACTCATACTCTGCAACTTGAGGTCAAATTTTGGACTATGATTATGTTTGAATTGAGGTTATTGGACTATGCCATTGTGATGAGGCTTTTGTGGTCCATAGTGAAGGTCTATCAGTGATCCCAGCGGAAGTGTAACAAATTTGAATTATGCATAAATATCCTAAAAGTGAAGAAGGATAAGTCATAAAATTGTAATTGTAGGTCTTTTTTGAAAAGAAAAAAAAAAAAACGGGGAAAACAGTAAGGCTATTGACGAAGTTGAAGCACCATTCAAATGGGCCCTACATGTAACCCTGCATGTAACTAATATTCCTGTAAAATGTCTTATTTTGTCTTGAATACACGGCTAAACACAGGACTTTGAGCAACTCACTGAATAGGCCTTTTAAATCCAAGCCAATGCAATGTTCTCCGTACGCAATACGCTCAGTACCATCCATACCAGTATGCAAATTGGGGCAATACATGGTGTGAACGTGAAAAGTGAATTCGGGATCTAAATATTGATACTTAGAGAACATCATTATCAAGGCAACTGTGTATTTCAGACATAGCAAATTGTCATAATTTTGTAATTATTCACGCAAAACATATCAATTATACATTTTTTTAATGCAAGACATCAAGGAATCTTAATAGGCCTAAATAGTTGGTGTAAAAACAACAGGGTAATTCCATGTCAATTCAACAAAATTTTCAGAAGTCTCCCGTACTACCCTCTCAGAATTTCTTTTAAAAATCATATTATGACCATTTTGGGGGTCAAAATCCAACTTAGATTTTCATATTACTTTATTTTGTAGAGAAAAGTTTCTTTTGTAATATCCACCATGTCCCAGGGAAGGTATTTGCCTCATTTATATCAAACGAAAAGGCCAAAGTTGACACTAAGATAGTAAACGATTTTTGCCGAATTCAGCAACCTTTCACTCAAATTTCGCAAAATATCACCTGAGACGAATATATAGGCTTATTAGTTATATTCGTCAGACGAATACAGAGCATACGCAGGGGGGGGGGGGGGGGGGGTGCGGTCTCAAAAAAATCCTGCGTACGGGGCCTGGACGAATATATGTAGGCCCGATATTCGTCTCAGATGAGAAGTATTTTCAGCTGATTTTGACAACAACAAAAATTCACTCTTACCGAGTGGAATCATCATCATCTGAAATGCACTCACGCAAGAATCTATGAGACACGTCAGGTGAAAAAAAATTCGGCAACTTTAGACTAAAAATCAGTTATTTTTGTTTTCAACTTTGTCTGATATGAAGGAAGCAAATACACGTACTGGGGCATAGTGAATATTACAGAAGACACATTTTTTCTACAAAATAAAGCAATAAAATGAAAATGGCTAAATATGACTACATTGGATTTTGACCCCTCCCCCAGGAAAAAAAAAAAATCTGATATTTTCGACTGTGAGGGCGCTGTTCATAAAGTAAACCACCGGTATTCATACAAATCTGTGACATTTCAAACATGATATTAACATTCATTAACAATAAAAGGATCAATTTTGTCAGAGAATGTGATTTTAGGGGGTCAAACTTGCATTACTGCACACAACATTTAAAGGTTGTCGATTGCAGTGATTTGCAACAAAGTGTCAACTTTAGCCTTTTCGTTGATATAAAAGTGGCAAATACGTACCCTCGCTGGGATATGGTGGATATTACAAAAGATACTTTTCTCTACAAAATAAAGTAATAAAAATGAAAATCTAAGTTTGGCAACATTGGATTTTGACCCCCCCCCCTGGAAAAAAATATGATTTTTTTCCAACTTTCATATGTATGTGGTAAAGAAATTGGGAACTTTGGCCACTTATAATTTCATTGCCATTTGGTTGATACGAAAACAAAATTGGACAGGTGTTAATCCAAAAGAAAATATCCTATTTTCGTCCAAATTTGACCAATTTGAATATCAAGTTGGGTGTACATCTGGACTGAAATGACTTATTCGCTAGATTTCGTCCTATCCAGCGATTTCATATCTGCCTATTCTCTTCAAGTAGAATAAACAACCTCATCTCTTTTTCAAACTTACAAACATTTTGAAGTTCATCACCAAAAAGTCATGCATATGTAAAATGCAACAAATTCCTATTGCCAACTTGGTAAAATATATCCTCGTAGCACACTGCCCACCCTGACCATCGATACGCAGAGCGATACGTCTCCGTGTGCCGAGCGACTTGGATCAATGTGATTTTATTATCACTATCCACGAGCCCAAATCACACAATTGCACACTCCAACTAACACGCACATAAAGTAACCACACCCACAAACGAACATACCCCTCACGCCCATCTCCCACCACCCCGCCCCACCACACACCACCCTACACTCACATTCCTTCCATGCACATTTGAATTGCATCTTCTTCTTGTAGGCTACTGCACAAGAAAACATTTTTGCTTTACTTTTTTTTTTATATAAATTTGAAACCCGGGATTTGAAAATGCATACTTGATGACAGTGTCCTTAACCTTTTGGCCGTGAATCTGGCGATCAATTCGGACACTCGGACAAATAACTGGACTTGTAATTCCATGAAAGCCCCTTGTCCGAAGATTTGATAATTCCCCATATGCGATACAGACTTTATGCGTCATGCAGGATTTCGAATGGCATTGAAATGAAACCATATACATGAGAAATGTCAGGCTAGCTCATGATATAGCTATAGGCCTACGGTTTGACGGCGATCTAAAACTTAGAATATAGTGTTAAGGGATATAACACATCGTATGCCCTAATGATTTCAAGCTATAGCCAGATAGCTGGATTTAGGTGTTTTTATCCATAGTGGTCATTACATTCTGTCAATTCGGTGAGAAATACGATCCGCTGGATCTGTGTAATTTCCATCGCAAGTTTGACCACTCACATGAATTAAATACAGCGCTTGAAAAAATGTAATCTTTGTTCTTTTTCGTTTTTTAAACATTATATTTAAGCTATATAAAAACAAGAACGTTTTGATATTGATACAATTTAAGGGTACACACGGTTGTTGGTCGAAGCAACCAAAAAAAAACTCCGATTTTCAATTTTTAAATCAATAAATTATTGAAAAATAACACTTTAATATTTTGCAAAAGGTTATTCTAAAACATATACTTTGAAAATTTGCTAGTTAAGAAGTTCATGCTACAAATAATATATACTTTGCTTGCTTTCTTGCTGTTGCTGAGTTATGTACGTTTTACAAAAGCGTTATTGTTTCAACCCTCTTTACAACATACCGCGGTAACTCAAGAACCTTAGGGCCTACACAAGTATGTGATATTTGAATTCTTCTACACACTCGCTGTGAAATGATCAATGCAATTTTTGCCAAAGCTCACTACCATTCGCAAGATGCTGTGAACTACCAAATCGCAACAGTTTGAAATAGTTGCTAACCTTAAGGGGGTCGACATTTCGTGATCCGCAGCCTCATCCCCCGCTTTTCGCGAAAAAGTTGAGATTTTTATACCACTGGGAACCTCTGATTGCATGTTTATGTACAAAATGTTTCTTTTCAAGATTAATTCGTTTAGCAAAGATATCGTTAAATTTTAATTACGTTCAACATAGTGGTCATGGAGAAATGTAATACACATAATCATGCATAACTCAAAATTAAAATCGACTTAAGCTTTTTTTGTGGATATCTACTGAAAAGTTTCATAAAAAGAGGATGCTAAAAGCCGCGAAACTGCACGTATAAAACGGTCTGGCAACCCACCGTTATTGCGCTATCTACTAAAATTTTCATTGTCTAAATCAATATATTATTGAAAAATAACACTTTGATATTTTGCAAAAGATCATGCTACAAATCATATACGTTGCTTGATTGCTTTTAATGAGTTAATGTACGTTTTACAAAAGCGTTGTTGTTTCAACCCTCTTTACATCATAACTCAAGAATCATAGGGCCTACAAAAGTATATGTGATATTTGAATTCTTCTACACACTCGCTATGATCAATTTTCGCAAAAGAAGTTGAGATTTTTATACCACTGGGAACCTCTGGTTGCATATTAAATGTTTATGTACAAAAAATTCCTTGCAGATTAGGCTAATTCGTTTAGCAAAGATATCGTCAAATTTTAATTCGTTCTGGTGTACCAGAACGTAATTCAACACAGTGGGCATGGAGAAATGTAATACACATAATCATGCATAACTCATCAATATTAGAATCAACTTAAATTTGGGAATAAGCCTTTTTCGTGGATATCTACTGATAAGTTTTATATAAAAAAAAGAAGATGCTAAAAGCCGCGATATTGCACGTATAAAACGGTCTGGCAACCCACCGCTGTTGTGCTATCTACTGAAGATAACATATCGCGCGAATTCTGCTCATAGCTTACTGCCAGTTCTCCTCTATTATTGTTCCATTTTGATTTTAAATATCATGATCAGCTGGTGATAGGGTATAAGTTTCTAAACTTTGTTAACTTATTCATAAAGAAGAACTTAAGTGTGGCGTTAATTGCGTTATGTAATAAATTAAATTGATTCTTAAAAAGCGCAATTCTTATATAGAGCATTGTTTTAGACCATTTATATATTTGGAAATCAACATGTAAATGCCATGTCCAATGAAGTTGAAGTTTTAATATAGTCATCAATGCAAGGTTGGTCAACAGTGTTCGAGCGCTGCAGTCTTTGGCCTGCCCACGTAACATTATGACTTGTCTTACATAATAGAAGTTGTTTAATGGTGAAAATATAATAGAGCTATAATTGCTATCTGCCGAAGATAGCGATTAATGATATAATTACTAGTATATTGAATGTGAAGTATGCTAAAGTATTGATACAAGTGATAATAATAATACATAATGAATGTAAATGAAAAAGCTATATCAACAAAAACGCTTTGATATGTGAGACAACTTTAATTCATATTAAGGACTATTAGGGAAACGAAAAACGAAACGTCCGACCGACCCACCCGCACGAAGCCGCGATCCCTGTGTATAAAATAGTGCGACATGCATGCCGCGTGACAACTCGCTTGTGTCATCTACTGAATACTAGTATACATCGCGGTAATTTTAGCCTACTGCTAGGCCTCCTCTTCTGTTGTATCTTTCCACTTTTTTTAAAATTTCGCGATCAGCTGATGATAGGGTATACGTTTTCAAACTTAATTTGGTTAACTTATTGAGTAAGAAAACGCGATACTTCATTTTCCGAAAAAACAAACAGAAACGAAAATTATCATGTTAAAGTTACAGTATTCTTAAAAGATATCTTGGTATATATTTTAATTCTCAAAATTGCGATAATGAAACATGAACTAAAATGGTCGACTACGGTGTATGTTTTTTAATTCCTTCGATTACAGCACCCAATGGAGACATTTTAATAAAATTTCAAATGTGAAGAATCCCGGTGAAGAATGCTCGGTGTTTTCCATGTTGACGTCTCGTGTATGCGATAGGCGTGGAATAACATTATACTCCGGACCGTGTATCAACCCACCGTTTAATTAGATCAAAAAATTGCGTCCTTTTGATGAGACCTGGACCCGCTCCACAGCACACGTGACACGTTATTAAGCCTTACAAATTAGTCTTGATAGTGTTTATTACTTTTCGCTTGATACCATGATGATGTAATGAAAGGCTTTACGGCTATCAAGGTATCATCTTTATGAATTTTTAAATTTAAAACTGCGATGCAACCTATCTTGTTTCTATAGCGTGGATAAATTGGTTTTTAAAACCCTAAGTCGAAATCATCTCGCTTAATTAAACAGATGTGCATTGATCTGCAAATCAATAATGTTCTATGAATAATATAACAGTGTTTAATGCCACTTAAGATATTTATAAGATAATTATTAATGTTTACATAATTGACCATTTGAGCGTATGGTGGGTTGACCTATACAAGTAAGCGGGTGGATTGTTTGATGTCCAGTGAACATTTAAAAATATATACTACTGATAGCCGTAAAGCCTTTCATTACATCATCATGGCATCAAAAAAGTGTGAACTGTGGAATGTCTATTTATTGAAATGTTATATTGGTTCTTTCTTTGCATGTTCTTTTTCTTTTATTTGTTCAGTTTGTGTAATTGTATGTTGTAACTTAGGGTAGTGTAAGGGGGGGTGTGCTCGCTTCAGGCCTTTGGGCCTTTTGAGCATCTCCTCATTCAAATTGTGTGTCTTTTATATAAAGTCTGCACAAAAAGTAACTCAGCTGTTATAAATACGCATATAGATTCAGAACTAATAATTGTTTTCACAATATTTCAACATAGAGAGAAGGATGATTTATTTACACGCATTTTGATACCCAATTCGTCAAATGTCGTTCAATATTAACAACACAGTAGTGCTTTTACAGAAAACTACCCGAATTTAAAAGTTGCAGTTTACAGTGATCAATGGTTATAATGCCAGCACTGTAAACACGTAAAGCCCGCCATTATCTTCGCGCTTACTTCCGAAATCAATACAAAATTGCAACTTTTAAATTGGGGTATTTTTCTTTCAAAACACTGCTGTATTGTCAATATTGAACAAAATTGGACAAATGGGGTATCAAAATGCATGTAAATAAATTATCCTTCTTTTTATGTTAAAATATTGTGAAAACAATTATTAGTTCTAAATCTATAGGCGTATTTATAACAGCTGAGTTAGTTTTTGTGCCGACTTTATATTTTGTATGTTGATTTGAATGAAATAAAATAAATGATGATGATAAATGTTCACTAGATTAAAAACGGGTTCATGTTTATTTTTCAAAATGTATAAAACCACGCCGAGTATTCCAAAATTCCAAGGACGACGAGCTTGTTTATATATCTTTATAGTCTAATTTTTTTCTTTCTTTCTTTCTTTCTTTCTTTCTTTCTTTCTTTCTTTCTTTCTTTCTTTCTTTCTTTCTTTCTTTCTTTCTTTCTTTCTTTCTTTCTTTCTTTCTTTCTTTCTTTCTTTCTTTCTTTCTTTCTTTCTTTCTTTCTGGTTTTCTTGTTTTCTGGTTTTCTTTCTTTCTTTCATTCTTTCTTTTTCTTTCTTTCTTTCTTTCTTTCTTTCTTTCTTTTTCTGGTTTTCTTTCTTTCTTTCATTCTTTCTTTTTCTTTCTTTCTTTCTTTCTTTCTTTCTTTCTGGTTTTCTTGTTTTCTGGTTTTCTTTCTTTCTTTCATTCTTTCTTTTTCTTTCTTTCTTTCTTTCTTTCTTTCTTTCTTTCTTTCTTTTCTGGTTTTCTTTCTTTCTTTCTTTCTTTCTTTCTTTCTTTCTTTCTTTCTTTCTTTCTTTCTTTCTTTCTTTCTTTCTTTCTTTCTTTCTTTCTTTCTTTCTTGCTTTATTTCTTTCCTTCTTTCTTTCTTTTTTTCTTTTTTTTTTTCTTTTTTTCTTTCTTTCTTTTTCTTTTTTTTTCTTTCTTTCTTTCTTTTCCTTTCCTTTCTTTCTTTCCTTTCCTTTCCTTTCCTTTTCTTTCTTTCTTTCTTTCTTTCTTTCTTTCTCTCTTTCTTTCTTTACCCATAATATACAGATGGTTACCGAAAGTAAACCACATTTCATCAAACAATTAATTTTCTCACTTATCTTTTTGTTATTTTACCTAAAAATTTAAAAGCTCTGAACAGAGAATCGTCTTCCTATATATGCCTCAAGGACTTATACGATATCCCTTTTCACCGCGAACACTTGCTATTCCCTCTTTAATAAAAGTTTGTGCCACATTTATCACATTAGAACTCCGTATAGTAAGACATCTGGTTGCAAAATTAATGTCTTATCAATAACAATACCAAGCTCACGTGGATGGCCAAGTCATTTACCCCAAACTTTGTTTACTGTTTTACACAATTCAACACTTTCTTTGTCTCAACTTTCTGCACCATTGTCCCGATTCATCGGCAACACTTTCAGGCCTTATTGTCTTTCAAATTATTCTTCTACAAATACAAATATGAAGTCAAAGCAATTTTATACAACGATTAAGATTTTATTTATTCCTTAAATGACCGCAGACAGTGCGACGACGCTCAAAGTGACCAATGCCCGAAGGCTTACTGGTACCGGTTCTGCCCCGGCCGCGCCAAACTGAGGAACCCCTTTAGCAAGCAATCCGCCGGCATATCTACCTCTCCGCTTAGGTAAAACTTCCCTCGAGACCTGATACTAGCGGAAACCTGCTAACTCCTACAACAAGTTACAACTTGGGGTTGCTTTAGGGGGTCCATAGTAGGTTGGTCAGCCCGTGCCAGCCGCCGGACTGAGCACAATTCTGTATAATCACGCATTTTTACAGCTGTGAGAAATTTGGGGTGCTTGTGAACTAGCGAAGTATCTTGTTTTGAAACCATTGCTAGGTCCTCCATCTTATCGCTGACAGTTTAACCCCTCTCCGCTTGTTTATACTGCTGTTGCCCCCTCACAGTCCCAACTGACCACTATAACCATGAGACCTATACTTTCGATTTTCTGTGGCCACTGCAGGACATGACAAATATTTTCATCGATTAAACTTTATCTTTCTCTAAAATTTAAAAGTGTTTTCTTCTTCATTTTGCCACAAACCGCCTGAATAGTTAAAAAAGTAAAATCACCGAAAGCTTTAACTTGCTACACATCTTAACTTGGGTGTTGACTACACCGATAATTTTTAATTCAAAAATTGTACATATTGATGACCATATTTGGAATCGGCATGAAAAATGCATTAAAATGAACACAATTTACACATAAACAAGCCTAATATTGGTTCAGTGGTTCTTAAGATAGCTCTTAATATTTTGCGAAAATATCTCAAAACTTGGGACTTCATTTATGTTGAAGCCTATGGCTGGCACGCAGAGCATATAGCTATCTTCTTTTAACCCAATTGGTGCGATTCTGTTTCCGGTCAGAGATGGAAAGAACAACCTAGGTGATGACGCAGAATCTTTTATAAACCACGCCGAGTGTATTTCAGATGTTTTGTATTGTTTTCTATTAATTTCTTTTACTATGATTATAATTTGAGGAAACAAACTTGTTAAAAATTTGCTTAGAGTCGAATAATTACAGCGCAAATATGTGCTATCTACTGAAGATAGCATGCTATCTACTGCTGATAGCATGCTATCTACTGCTGATAGCATGCTATCTCCTGACGATACCATCTACTGCTGATAGCATGCTATCTACTGGAGATATCATATTATCTACTGAAGATAGCAGGATATCTACGGAAGATAGCATGCTATCTACTGAAGATAGCAGGCTATCTACTGAAGATAGCATGGTTTTTGGTAATGTCTGTGGTGGAAATAGGGGAAATAGCTGTCAAATGAAATTCAAAAAGCTGCTTGTTTTGTTTGAATTTTGAAATTGAATATATCCATCTGCACTGTGAATCGGAAAATATATATTCTGTGTGTACACCTATGCAATTTCTAACAATTACATGGCATGGTCCTACAAATTCAATAAGTCAGATACATGCAAACTAACTGATTAGTTATTAAACATAAGAGAGATGAGAGATAATTTTTCCATAATTCACAACAAAGTATAAATTTTTAAAAACAAATAAACGAAAGCAATATCAAACAAATGATTCATGGAGATGACTAAAGGGCCAGTTAGGCCAGAGGAAGTCAACACCTTTAAAAAAGAAATGTTATCATCAAAAGAAGTAAATAAAATGACAGGATTTTTTTCATACTTGACTAGAAAAATTTCCCAGCAAACAAGAAAATGTTTGTGACGCGTTACAAACGTCAATGTTGATAATGATGTTGTGCCTATACTGTTATATACTCCCTTAAAGGAGTATTTCGTGATCCTAGCATCTTCTTCTTATGACATTTTTCAGTAGATATCCACGAAAAAAACTTATTCCCAAAATTTCAGTTGATTCCGATTTTGCGTTTGCGAGTTATGCATGCATGTGTATTGCACTGCTCCATAGACAATGTGTTGTAATTAACGAAATTCAAATTTCACGATATCTTTGCTAAACGAATTAATCTGCAAGAAATATTTTGTACATAAACATTATCTAGCCAGAGGTTTCCAGTGAAATAAAAATCTAAACTTTTTTTTGAGAAAAGTGGGGGGATGATGCTTTGGATCATGAAATGCCCTTTTTTATGTCAAAAGCGAACTCTGTTAAAACTAGTTTTTTCAAAAAACTTTCCTGGCGTATTAGTTATTTTCATTCATAGCATTTAAAAAAAAACGTCTTATAGTTCATGTAATATTATTCCAAGATGACAATATTATGACACATAGTGTATTTTCTTCACTTTAGTTGATTGATGGTGTGGATCTGGGGATTAGATTAGCGTAGTCCTGTGATGTCCAGTGCGTATAAGAGAGGAATTAAGGGATCACAATGGACACAGTTAAGCGGGACAGAACGGGGATTTACAAATGTGACAAAAACGGTCCCACATTATTGGACAAGCAGTGCTCTTATTATAATAGGAGACCCGTATGGATGCGATGATCCAAAAGATAGGCGGTTACCTGCATATGCGCACACATTACCGCTGGGGAAGAATGAACAGTGAAAGTTTTGCTTGGTTACCGAGTCTCTTATAGCAATATTTAATGCTCTGCGTTTTGAGAAATTTTCTCAAAATATCAAGAGCTATCACTGAAACTAGGCTTGTTTGTACTCATTAATACATTTTCATGTTGATTCCCAAATAATTATGTTCGTGAAAATTTACCAAATTTAAAACTTGTCGTCTGCAGTCGTGGAGAGATTTTTAACAGCTTCAAAATGTTGACTTGGTTGTCACTCATCAAATAAAATAAAAAGTATTATTGTTTTATTAATACTTCACGATAACACAATGATGCATAGATCTCACAAGTTTACAAAATCGAAATCAGTGTTTATAGGAATGAAATACTTTCTAATCGCATTTTTTAAATCAAATTGTTAACAATGTTTAATTAAAACCTGAAGTGTAATTGAAGTTCCGTTGCAATGAAACTTCAATTCCTCTGTGACGGTCAATGCATTCTGCTCACACACCACATCTCGATCCGAAGTAAGCGTTTGCTACGAACGAACGAACGGCAGGACAGGGGTACCGCTCAAGTTTGAGCTGGCTTCACCACTAAAACCGATTCACGAAGCTAGGCTATAAGTGTATTGTGCATGTCACGAGTATCTCTAGTTCTTCCATGTTTGGACATTATAATGTGCAACACTTTCATCCGTTAATTAAGCTTTCATATTGATGACTTTACTTTTCAGCACGTGCGTTAGCTTACGTCCAAACGTTTCAGAAAAAAGTGCATATCACATCAACGCGAATAACCATGTTGATCTTGCGTTTATTGACACGCACGCTCCTTTCCCAGACCAGCAGATTTCAGAACAATGCCAATCAAAACTTGTATTCATAGATTACTTAATTTGAAATATTTACCTCTGAAAGCGGTCAAGGGAACAAGAAGTACTGAATGGCAAACACCCCGAGGGTAGAGAAATGGGCTGAACTTGGGGTTTTGGCTACGGCCAACCTAATGGAGCCCACACAGCGCTTGAAAAGTTGTTGAAGTGCAATTGGGGGTGCATCGTAAACAAACGCGGGACAGACATCCGTACTTTTTTATTCCGCGCCACTCGTTGCATAGGCATGATAGGCAACGCTATGGTCAGCTTTGGACACACAAAACAATTTTACCATTCTCGAGGGGTATTTTAAAGTAAAATAGTTTTCAAAGCGAATTACAATTAGCATAAAACTGTTACGAGTTTTTGACGCCCAGGGTCCCATAAAATGACTTTTTGTCAAAGCTCAGTTTCGACGCTAGCATTGACGAAGACAGAGTCAGTGACCGCACACATGTGAAAAGTCGGACATCAATTCCTGTGCGACTTGACCATGTTGACGGGCCTAAAAAAGGGTGAATGAACTGACGGTTAAACGGGCGGGATTATTTTAGCCAAGTCACGAGTATACGCAGCGTTTGTCAGCGGAGAGCTGCGTTTTTGCCTCGGGAATGAAACGGACTAATACTTTTGTTTTGTACCAAGAACAAGTTCTCAACATCTTAATGATAACAGTGACCACAGAACTATATCCGCATTTGTTGCTGGATCGGTTCAGAGGTGATCGGTCTTCAATTGCACTAAACATGCTAAATGTCGCTACGAGAGAGTACCATACGAATACATCTTGCGAATAAGAAAACTTACATTTTTAAGTATTTAGGTGGTACTACACCCCTGATCAATTTTGTGAATAATTTTGAATTTTAAAAAAAAAATAACTACACACTGGTAATACAAAAGTTATGTATTATTATTGGGGCAAGGAATGCAATTATTTCACTGAAATTTCAATGATTATCAAGACAAGTAGTTCATTATATATAGGCCTATGTTAAGTAATGAGGTACATAGGCCTACTAGCGGTACCTCTTTTCTTATCATAAATAACGTACCGTTTGTCTTGAGTCACTGAAATTCCAGTGTAGTAACTGGATTCCTTGCCCCTATACAAGAGAAGATGTATATACTGTACATAACTTTTGTTACCAGTGTGTTATTATTTTTGAAAAAAATGCAAAAAAATGCAAAAATAGTCACAAATTTATCAAGGGGTGTAGTTTATTTTATTTTATTTATTATTTTATACCATCTTAAAAGCCCAACTTAATCATTTTTATCAAAACTTGTAATTTGATTTTCATAACTATTTTAGTCCTACTCAACTCACAATAGCAGTTAATGCCCCTCATATTTTAATGAATACAATAATATAGATCTCACGTTGCTAGTTGATATAGTGGGGGAGAGGGGGTGTGGAAGGGATGTCATGGATGTGGTCCGGAGAAGTCTGGCTTTGCTTCAGCCGCAAATCTTTAACAATGATTGGTTGACACATTTAGCATGTATGAGCTTGGCTCTGATTGGACGAGATATGACAAAATGGCCCTTGGGTGCCTATACAACAAAAAGATAGCGTATTTGCAGTGGTCATCATAATGACAGCTGACCAGCTGAAGCAACGTGGTCAATTACATCTCATAAGGAGAAGTGATCATCATTGATAATGATGATGATGATGAAAATGATGATGGCTATGATGGGACAAGCTCATTGATAAGGAGTCGCATCGGCGCGCCCACGCTTGTACGCCCAGTCGCCCATATACGTATTGACCAATAGGGGGACCAGGGATTTTGTCGAGTTTGCTGGAGGAATATGCAAATTAGGAGATTGATGTTTGCATCAGTAACGTCATTTTTTTGTCAAAATAGTGTGACGAACGTTACATCTTCTGACTTTTACACTACTGTTATATTGTGAAGTAACATAAATTAGGCCTATTTTCTGCTGATGACCCCATGCAGAGAAGATGAGAGATCATCTTCTCTGCCCCCATGTAATTGACATTGTCTAAATAAAATGTTCGCTCGAAAAAGTGACAATAGTCTTGTCGGTTGCTATTTCGCCATTTTTATTTTCACAGGTGAATTGACCTTTTGATGTCATCTATCAGACTTTCTTACCAGTCGTTTTTGATATCCTAACTACAGACAAACAAACAAACAGGATGGAAAGCAATTTCCTCGTTGAAATCCGTATTCGGCACGGCAAACTTGGCAAAATGAAATTGGACAAAATGAAAATACTAGTATATGACTTAAATCAAAATACAGTTCAAAAACTTCAAAATAGAACAAGTTTTCAGTTAAAGCCATAATGCACAATTTTCCTCCAATTTTAATTTTGTTATTTCGAAGTGTAATAACATTAGTAATCAAGGCCAGGAAATATTTCTGTCTATTTTAGCCAAAATAACAAGATAACGTGAAAGAAACGTCACTGGTTATTTTGGCCGTTTGAAGGGCGTAGACCACCAAATAACTTCTTCATTGAAAAGCACGTAAAAATTAACAATTTTTAATCGGCGCGGCGTTTTCTACCACGCGTGACAATATTTTTCACTTTTGTACGTCATCCCTGTATTAATTAAGGACTGAATTTTAATTTAAGCTTCAATTTTGGTGAACTTTACAGATTCAGTTTTTTATTAAAAAATGTTGAAAAGCGACGCCACTATTTCAACGCCAAAACTAGCATTACAACTTGTTCCGTTAGCAGGGCCTACTTTTCTTGTGAAATCGATTTGTATAATATCATATCTATTTTAGTCATTAATAGGTTAGCATCTTTCATTTAAATCAGAACATGCCAACCTCACAAAGAACATGGTCCCTAAGGACACCACATTGTCTCCAGTAGCCATACTTTACCTTTCGCGCAGTGATTTGGTGTAATGCGCCCTTAACGTGGAGTTCTATGTGGGACTTCTTGTCTGAATATGACATGTCAAGATTGTTCTGCTGACCTGACAATCACACCGGTATCTGGCTGATTCAAATTTAGGTGCCTGCATGTTGGGACATTTGTAAACATTACAAATATGCCACAAAATCAGGCTTATAAAAAATAATCAATTTCATATTATAAGATCGTACATTATGGCTTTAAACCCATGATGTACAATTCCGGGCATTTTTTTTTCATTATTTGCCAAATAATATGAAATAATACAATAGTAACTACTGTCAGAAAGGCTGTCTAATTGTCCAGTGTTGTGAGTCGTTAAATTACCGGTTAATTTACATGGTAAATTACCGGTAATTTACCGCCATCTTAATCTACCGTGGTAAAATAGGGTAAAATAAGTAAAATATCGTCATTGATCGCTGTAAACTGCATCTTTTTAATTCGGGTACTTTACTTTAAAAGCACTACTGTGTTGTTAATATCAGGTGTTTTTTTTGCATTTAATAGCATTTTACTATCGTCATGAGATAGCACACAGTCACCATTGCATTGAATAGCATTTTGCTATCTTCATAATATAGCACAAAGTCACCATTGCATTTGATAGCATTTTGCTATCTTCATAAGATAGCACACCGTCACCATTGCATTGAATAGCATTTTGCTATCTTCATAAGATAGCACACAGTCACCATTGCATTGAATAGCGTTTTGCTATCTTCATAAAGATACATATGGAAAGGTTTCTATACAAAAACGATTCTCTTATAAACCATCATGCGAACAGTTTCCACCTCGATACACCTGAGCACACATTTTCGTCCCAAGAGCTTCCAAGCAGAGAACAACAAGCAGTTAATGTCTCTACCACAGTCTTTGATATATGATAGCACACAGTCACCATTGCATTAAATTGCATTTTGCTATCTTCACATTATAGCACAAAGTCACCACTGCATTGAATAGTATTTTGCTATCTTTATAAGATAGCAAGTCACCATTGCATTTAATAGCATTTTGCTATCTTCAGAAGATAGCACACATTTACCATTGCATTAAATTGAATTTTGCTATCTTCACATGATAGCACAAACTCACCACTGCATTGAATAGCATTTTGCTATCTTCATAAGATAGCACACAGTCACCATTGCATTTAATAGCATTTAGCTATCTTCATAAGATAGCACACAGTCACCATTGCATTTAATAGCATTTTGCTATCTTCATAAGATAGCACACAGTCACCATTGCGTTAAATTGCATTTTGCTATCTTCATAATATAGCACAAAGTCACCATTGCATTTGATAGCATTTTGCTATCTTCATAAGATAGCACACAGTCACCATTGCATTTAATAGCATTTTGCTATCTTCATAAGATAGCACACAGTCACCATTGCATTTAATAGCATTTTGCTATCTTCATAAGATAGCACACAGTCACCATTGCGTTAAATTGCATTTTGCTATTTTCACATGATAGCATAAAGTCACCACTGCATTGAATAGCATTTTGCTATCTTCATAAGATAGCACACAGTCACCATTGCATTAAATTGCATTTTGCTATCTTCATAATATAGCACAAAGTCACCATTGCATTTAATAGCATTTTGCTATCTTCACATGATAGCACAAAGTCACCACTGCATTGAATAGCGTTTTGCTATCTTCATAAAGATACATATGGAAAGGTTTCTATACAAAAACGATTCTCTTATAAACCATCATGCGAACAGTTTCCACCTCGATACACCTGAGCACACATTTTCGTCCCAAGAGCTTCCAAGCAGAGAACAACAAGCAGTTAATGTCTCTACCACAGTCTTTGATAACACTACACGGTTGAGTGCATAGCAATGTAGGAGCTGTGAAGCTTCTAGCTAAAAAATGGGCCTCTTTGATTGGTTTTTGTCGAAACCTCAAGTGTTCCCTTCATCCAATCAGAATTTGTTTTGTATCAAACGAAAGCTAACACTTCCCCCTAAAAACTCTTTTCGTCACTAGCTCAACAGATAACACAATTCAATGTTATAGCAAGGCGGATGTAGAAAATCTGTTGAAAACTACCTATCCAATCACATTTTTTAACCAAAATGTAGGTTTTAAGAGTCAAAACCTCAAGTGTTCCTTACAATATTTTTCAAATTTTATGTCATTAAATGAAGAAGCACACTTATGTTGTCCATATACTAGAATCACTAGAATGAGCAATGGTCAATTCTCTTTAAATTACAAATCTTGTGCAAAAAGTTACTATTTTCGCCTGTTTTGTCATACGGTTGTAAATTCAATGAACTATGACTTTTAAAAAAGAGCGCTTACAAATTAATATGGCACACAATCACAATTGCATTAAATTGCATTTTGCTATCTTCATAATATAGCACAAAGTCACCATTGCATTTAATAGCATTTTGCTATCTTCACATGATAGCACAAAGTCACCATTGCATTGAATAGCATTTTGTTATCTTCATAAGATAGCACACAGTCACCATTGCATTGAATAGCATTTTGTTATCTTCATAAGATAGCACACAGTCACCATTGCATTGAATAGCATTTAGTATTTGATGGGCAAGTACGCGCGAAGCAAATGATGGGCAAATGAAGATGAAATTCGGTTTTGATGGACAAATACGCGAGAAGCGCGCAACATTTTGCAACTGTATCTATATATAATTAAAAGCTACTTAATCTAAATTACTGTTTTGTTTACATGATACATGCAGCATGCGCATATTTATTTTAAAGTCATCATAGTTACAGTCTGCATTTACGGCAGCGCTAATTTAAATGGTAAATAATATTTAGATGGTAATTATATTCACCATCCTGTAGCATAACAAATGCAAAACCAGCAAAACAATTTCTGTTAATTTTTAATAAATATGCAGAATTACGCCTTTTAAATGTGTTTCATTTTTATACAGTTCTTCACGAGTTATAACAGCTCCAGATGAAATCGTTATTTTAGTGAAGCCGAATCATGATCTATAATAATCTGGAGTCATCGACACGGATTCGACTTAAAAGCTTTAGAGTGCATAAAGTGTTAAGTAAGGTAGCTTGTCATACACGGCATCTATGTCTAGTACTCAATAATAATGGACATCGTATCACCCAAATCACTGTCATTTTCCCATCATGATCCCGCAGCAAGATTTCTCGGCTCAACCTTAAAACCAGCCCATTTCGAGGATTCCTACCTCCACTGTGCACACCGCATATCGATTACCTATCTTTTCCTAGATATACTCTTGGGAGTCATGATGGCCACTCGCGTGTTCAGATTAGACGCGTAATCCACTGAGATTCGGCAAGAAAAATGCATTTGTTTTTAGATGAAACGGTTGATCTATTTGGTTATTTTAGTTTTCTTACAGATTTTCTCAGCTTTCGCCTTTGATGGAAGTCTTAATATTATTCTTGCGGTCAGGAAATGGTGATATTATATCGGAATTATTGGTCGCCATTTTGACATGCCAAGGGCACTGAACTATGCGTGGTCAAAATTTCAAGACCCTTTGCACATCATTTCTCTTTCTTGCAATCGTGATTTCAAATTAATTGGAAAGGCAATAAAAGCAAAGTGTACAATATATATGAATTAGTTATTTTTTTAGTTAATTTAAGGGTAGACGAGGTACTGTTGGTCGAAGCAACAAACAAAAATCGATTTTCATTATCTAAATCAATATAATTTATTATTGAAAAATAACACTTTGATGTTTTGCAAAGGTTCATTCTACAATGCTTGATTTATTGTTGTTTAATGAGTTATGTACGTTTTACAAAAGTAAAATAAAGTAAAGTGTTGTTGTTTCAGCCCTCTTTACAACATAACTCCATAATTCCATAACCACAGGACCTACAAAACTGAGTATATCTGTGATATTTGAATTCTTCTACAAGCTCGCTATGAAATAATCAATATTATTTTCGCCAACGCTCACTACCATTCGCAAGATGCTGTGAACTATCAAATCGCAACAGTTTCAATAAAATATTGTAACTGTGTGCTATCTTATGAAGATTATAGTGATATTCTATTCAATGCAATTGTGACCATGTGCTATATTTTGAAGATAGCAAAATTATGTTCAATTGTGATTGTATGCTATCTTATGAAGATAGCAAATTGCTATTAGATTAAGTAGCTTTTAATTATGATGATGCAGCTATTAAAGAGTCGGTTCGATTCTAGGTACCGTAGTTTCTCCACCTATTATGAAAGTGTCAAGTATATGTATCTGAGATCGAGAGAGTCAAGATACCGCCTTTGTAGTCATGATAACGCTTTTGGAGGGCTACAAAGGAGAATCTAACTGACTCACTTTACATTATATGATTTTACTCTTGAATGGTTCAGTTCATCAATATCATTGAGCTTGCCCCATAAATAAGGTCCCGCGTACTTTTCCGCATGGAACGGCTGATTATTAGAAATGAATCTTAAGTCGATGATGTGCTTGTCCAGTTATATGTCATTCCATGTATCAATGCGATATCTGATATAGCGGAATTAAAGGCTCCCTTTCTCATGAAAATCTATTATACCTGTCCAGAAAACCGGTATCAATTAACAAAATTACCGGGTATCATCCTTAAATCGTCGTTTTGAATTCCTGATTGTGTTCCTGATTGGTTGGTTGGTTTAAATAACATCTTCCGCGTTTCAATAAACATGCATCGGAAGAACATCCTTTCACATAGTTTAAGAAACATGGCAAGGAAAATGTTAAGATTATAATTGATGGTAATATGACATATCGTCCCAACTTTAGCTTGGCCATTGCCAGCCAGACTGACCAATTAGTTGTCAGAATGACCATGCAAATATCATGTCAACATGTCCACTAATGTCCCATATGACGACGGGTTTTCGTTTTCAATCAGGTTTAGCGACCATCCAAAATAAGCTATTTTAACATGAAGTACGTGTCAGCTGATGTATATTAGTAAATTGTGATGACATTTTCTCGCGATGAAAGCAGAAAGTTTATTTCATAAATCATCATGAATCTAGA
This sequence comes from Amphiura filiformis, assembly GCF_039555335.1. NCBI lineage: Eukaryota > Metazoa > Echinodermata > Ophiuroidea > Amphilepidida > Amphiuridae > Amphiura > Amphiura filiformis. Next base: position 43,998,412 of record NC_092633.1, on the reverse strand, counting down.
TTTTATAGGAATGTGATGATACTCATAGATCTTACAGCGGAAGACACTACGGTACTTTCTGATGGCATAACAATATAACAAATTAACGTTAACACTTAACGGGGCATTCATTGTGAGATTTTACAAAAATTGCGTGCTCAAAGTCCAGTTTTTTTACATAGAGAGGCCACATCGGTTTACCTGCTCAAGTTTTCGTGCATCATTTTTATACAAATGTGCCAGTCGGGTTAAAATTAACCATAAGAGCCTCATCTTTCAGATTAACCCGGCTAGCATTTCTGAAAAGTGACGTGAGCTGAGATTGGGTTGAAAAAATGCAGTTTTGTGGGTTTTTCCATTTTAAAACCAAAAATGTCAATTATTAAAACAGATATAACTTTTAAATTTACATTTGATGCTATCTACAGAAGATAGCACTGTTTCTATCAGGCAAAATAACATTTATGTTATCTATTGTTTACTGACTATAGCACTGATATCAGTGGCGTAACTAGGGGGCAACGTGCTCCGGCGCCACCCATGGGGGGGGGGGCGTCAAATTGACCAATTCACCATCGATTCTGCGCCCCTCGCTCGAAGAGATGAAAGTCAAAATTTCAGCACAAAATAAATTGAAAGAACATTTTAAGACCAATATTCAACTTCTTGTAACCAAAATTAATTAGTGGTAGGCCTTATATGTCCAAAACTTCGCGTCTAAGATATTTTTGGGTGGGGTGGGGGTATGGGCGCCAATTCTGTTTCTTGCCCCGGGCGCTACCAACCCTAGTTACGCCACTGACTGATATCCTATCAGGCATACAATGTTTAATGGCGTTTATGCTATCTACTGAAGACAGCACTGCTCCCATCAGGTAAAATGACATTAAGCTATCTACAGAAGACAGCACTGCCCCCATCATGTAAAATGACATTTATGCTATCTACTGAAGACAGCACTGCTCCCATCAGGTAAAATGAAATGCTGTCTACTGAAGACAGCACTGCTCCCTTCAGGTAAAATGACAATAAGGGTCTTAACTTTGGAATTATGGAAACTTTTGGGCCTCATAACTGCTAAATTGTTGGTCTAATGGCATTTATGCTATCTACTGAAGATAGCACTGTTCCTATCAGGCAATGGTAAATAACAGCAATGCTATCTGTAAGTTCAAGTTCAAATGAACTTCATATTTGCTGTGGAGAATACATGTCACATGTGTATTCAATATTGTTAACAAAAGATGCAATATTTTTGTTGAAATGCATTATTTTGATGACTTGTTCAATTTTAACCAAAAAAGTTAATTTTTCATGGTAAAAATTGGAATTTTTCAAAAACATTTAAATATTTGAAATAAAAAGTATACCAATGCATTGATATGAATGTGTACATCAAAAAAGTCAATAATGACAACTCAGTTCCTGAAACCACAAGTTTTTGACCTATGACCTCTTAAAAATCGAAAGTCAACATAAAAATGTGTATAGCAAGCAAACAATAAGATATTTGATATTTTTAGCTAAATATTTCCCCGTTTTTTAGAAGTTCCCATGATTAACTTTTTTGATGTAGGCTACACATTCATATTAATACATAATGGTATACTTTTTATTTCAAATATCTTAAATTTAAAAAAAAATGACAATGCTTTACCATGTAAAATTCACCTTTTTTGGTCAAAATTGAACAAAATCACCGAAATAATGCATTTTGTCAAAATATAAAGATGCAATTTTTGTGTTAACAAATATTTAATATACATGTGACATGTATTCTCCACAGCAAATGACATGAAGTTCATACTTTATTACTTTCAAAGTTATAGCTGTTTTAATAATTGACATTTTTGGTAAAAAAATGTATAAAAATCACAAAACCTGCATTTTTTAACCCAAATATCTCAGCCCATGATAGGTCCGGATCCGGAACTTTATTCCACAATTCCACAAATATGGCATGTTTTCTCATATGATATGTTTGCGAAATCTCTCAGAGCCCCTTTAATGTGAAAATGCGGATGAAAAAATTCTTCTCCCCAGTAAACACAAAAATGTTCTTAAAGAATTTATTCAAAACGTTTTAATAACATTTAGATGTCGGGTTATATAAAGGACATAAAAACATTTTTTAAACGTCACTGTAAATCAGTGATTTTGGGTAAACGTTTTAGCAAAATATTTTGTCAACATTTGAATAACATTCTGTTTAGAATGTTCTGCATCAAGTTTTGAACAATGTTTATTTTTTTATATCATTAAGGGGACACTGAAGTGGTCATTTTGAGGAATTTGGGGTTTGGACACCTTTTTGTGATTTCTTCTTAATTAAATACTGTACACACGTACACGCACCCCAGCAGTTCGCAGACCCCCCCCCTGCATACTGACAGATAGACAGACACCCTACACTAACACTCACCCCCCTCCAACCCCCCCAGCAAACACAAAAACGTTTTAAATTAGTTATATTTTGGGTTTTGGTTTAGGTCAAAACGTTTTAATAACATTAAAATGTCGGGTTATATAAAGGTCATGAAATCGTTTTAAAACGTTTTTTTATGAAAACACACTAGGCCTACAACAATATTTTTAAAATGTTTTCGAAATGTCATTGTAAACTATTTTTGCAAACATTTTTGGCCAAATATTTTGTCAACACTTAAATAACATTATGTTAAAATATGTGTATCCAGCAAACACAGAAATGTTCTTAAAATGTTTTTTACAAAAATGTCGGGTTATATAAAGGTCGAAAAAACATTTTAAAAACGTTATCGTAAATATTTTGGGCAAGCATTTTTTGCAAAATATTATTTCAACCCCAAAATAACATTATGTTTAGAATGATTTGTACCAAGTTTTCAAAAATGTTTTTGGAATGTTATTAAAACGTTTTTATACCCTTTATATAACCCGACATTTAAATGTTTTCTGTAAAACATTTGTGTTTGCTATGCAGTAAATTACCAACAAATGTTATTTGATGTTATGAAAACGTTTTATACCATAAATGTACCCTATATATATCCAGACGTTTAAACGTTTTCTGACAACCTTTTATAACCTTTTGCGAATGATGTCGAAAACGTTTTGTGTTTGCTGGGCCGGTTGTTTCTGCAGTTTCCCATTGCACTGTGCTCTGTGCTTAAGTGCTCTGCTTTCAGAGCAAGGAAATCATGAAGGTAGACTTTCCTGATTCTGGATGTCTTCATAAAATAAATATATTTGTTCCATTAGCATGTGTAGCTGCCGTAGATGAAATCAAGGTTAATTTTCCTGCCTCTGGATGTCCTTATAATATAAACTGACGTCAATAATATTACTACTCAGGTCTAGGGCCTATTTATGAGTGTACTCTGCTATCAGCAAGGACATCATCAAAGTAGATTTTCATGCCTCTGGATGTCCTCATAAAACTATAAATTAATGATGTCAATATTACCCACCTGTCCACCCCCCCTTTTTTTTACCTTCGCACCCCACCACACTGAGCACACTACTTCCTATCGCAAGTTCTTTTGTTAGTAGTATATTAGGCCTACCTACGTTAGTATTGTGTGAAGGTTTTTTTAAAAAGATAACAATTCAAAAATTTCAGAATTGTACATTTTCATGACCATATTTGGAATCTGCATTAAAAATGAATTCAAATGAGTACAAACAAGCCTGGTTTGTGGTTCATAAAATAGCTCTTGATATTTTGAGAAAATATCTCAAAACTTGGACTTTTTATGTTGAAGCCTATGGCTCGCACAGGGCATTAAGCCAAGTGACGTCCTACATAGAGTAAGTTCTCTCGCACATTGAGGGCTAACTGAAAAGGCTATTGTACGATGACCATGCCTATTATTGTGCAGGGGACTGACGAGTTCCTACCCCCGAGTCTCTTCCCTCGCCCGATAACGACCGATCACTAGTGAAGATATCACAGGCCTGCAATATGTCTCCTTTTAACTGACCACTAACATCTACGTCTATGCAGACGTTATCTCTTACCCCTCAAGCTTCTTCACAGAAAATCAAGCTTTTCAGCATGTCACAACAAAGCCTCATACGTCACTCACATTTTAACCTTGTTGCTAACCAAAACTGGACGGCTATAGAGCCAGCGATGGAGCGACTGGATATTCATCAAGTACTCTCTCCTCAAGATGGCGAAGGTTATACAACAAACTGGTCAATGAATCTCATCCCGAAAGGACTCGAATATAATGAAAATATATTTTGATTTTGAGAACATACCATGAAATTATTGCTTGCATGACACATTTACGTACCTCAATCACATCAACCCATTATGTGGCAGTGACGTTATCTATAATCACTAGACCTAAATCAAGCATAAGATTCTCTAAAGCTTAAGATACACGATTTATTCTTGGTCGAAGCAAGCAAAAACTCATTATCATTATCTAAATCAATATATTATTAAAAAATAACACTTTGATGTTTTGCAAAAGTTCATTCTACAAATCATATACTTTGAAAACGTGCTTGATTTATTGTTGTTAATGAGTTATGCACGTTTCACAAAAGTGTTGTTGTTTCAGCCCTCTTTACAACATAACTCAAGAACCACAGGACTTACAAAAGTATATCTGTGATATTTGAATAATATTCTTCTACACGCCCGCTATGAAATGATCAATGAATATTTTGCCAAAGCTCACTACCATTCACAAGATGCTGTGAATACCAAATCGCAACAGTTTAAAATAGTTGCAATTTAACCTTAAATCTGATTAAGGAGAGCACATTTTTCTAAGGGTTAAGTTAAGGTTAGTTTATGGCTATCCGCCATAGAGAGACTACGGGTGGTGACATTTTCTATCCCAATGATATCCATATATTTGTTTTTACCAATCAAAAACATCTAAACTGACTTTTTATTGCGATACATTAAGAGATAGAGGTGTATAAGTGATCACAAGTTGGAACGGCTCTTCCATTACTTTTGTGAAGGAAAGAAGATGTTGGTAGCAATCGTGCAAAGTTATAATCAGATAATCGGCATAAAGCTGCCTTAACATGCTCATCTATCAGGGCACAATTCTTTAACCCCAATACATCTGTACATTCATTGAACGACCTTTGGAAATTTGGGTACAAAAACTCATACTCCGCAACTTGAGGTCAAATGTTTCACTATGATTGTTTAATTGAGGTTATACAACTATGCCATTGGGATGAGGCCACTGTGGTCCATAGTGTAAGTACTCGGTATATATTCTGTAAAACTGACTCGGATATTACCATAACTTTCACAATTACTTTTATAAGTTTCAATTGAAATATACTTGGTTCAAAACTATAATCGGTTTTCCTCCATCATTTCGCAATCACTTTCTGTTAAATCTGGATGTGTACAAGACAGGCCGAAGTAGTGATGACATTTACTCAAGTCCACCTTGGGCCGGTTAATTGCAACTGTCATGTCAAGTTTTCTTCGCTTTCTCTCTAGCTGGCTAAAAACTGGACAGCACCTGACAAAATAAGGCCTCACTCACCATGCTCACTCACTCACTCATTCACTCATTCATTCAATTCTATAGTTATAGACTTTAGATTTTGCTCCTAACATATCTTGCTAAGACCAAAAAAAAAACAAGTTTGCTTCCTGTAGCGCGCCCACATTTCGTTTTTGACGGCTTTTTTGCGCATTTAGATTTTTTTTCACTTTTGAAAAAAAAAAACTGGAGTAAACATTTACACATCACACAACAAACGAGCTTAGTGAAAAACTACTGGAGAAATCATCACACATTTTTTTAAATACATTTTAATCTGCAGGTTGAAAGGGGATCATTAATATTCTTGAATATGAAGAAATGTGATTTTTTTGTGTGTCGGAGAGACCCACTGTAAATTTTCATTCCAATTTGCACCAAAAAAAGGTTGTTGTTTTTTTCATTTGAAGACATGGATTATAAAAAAAATAAAAATAAAAACCGCATTTCGCATTTGACTTTTTTGACCTGCTACAGGAAACAAACATGTTTTTTTTTTTTTTTAACACAACTAATAATAGTCAGACACTCAAGTCATCATCATCAGCAACAAATATTTATGTTCGTTTTCATAAAAAGTTGTTTTTGCTGCTGATTTGTTTTCAAAGTTCTTCTTACTCCACGTACTAGTGATTTAAATGCGATGACTGAATACATATCGGGGGTTGAGAACCAGAAAGCCCTTCGTGCTAGCCATATTAAAAAAGTCCAAGTTTTGAGATATTTTCTCAAAATATCAAGAACTATTGAGAATATTAAGAACCACTGAACCAATACTAGGCTTGTGTGTACTCATTTTAATGCATTTTTCATGCTGATTCCAAATATGGTCATGAAAATTTACATTTCTGAAATTTTTTGAATTTTTGATTTTTTTTTTTAAACTTGACACCAGCGTGGAGAGAGTTAACCCACTCCTCCATACATAATAATATAACATCTCAAAAAAAAAGTAACTACCCCCCTTAAATAATGGCCATTATTCAAAAAGGGGCTATTGTATTACAAATCTGTAAAGTGCGTTGGAAGCAGAATTTATTTCTGCGCATTTTGACACCTCATTTGGTACGATAGCCCAGAAAACAATAAAACACCAGTCAATTTAATGTAGTGAGGTCCAGATTTGAAAGTTGCATTTACATACACATTTTTACAATACAAAAACACTCAGATATCATTACACAGATTTCCTTCCATTACACTGAATACAAAATCAATACAATTTACTGCAACTTTCAAATCTTGGGTTACATTGATTTAAATGTACGCTGTGACGTCAATATTTAGTCAATTGCTACAAATGAGGTGTCAAAATGGGCAGAAATAAATTCTGCTTCCAACGCATTTTACAGATTTGTAACACAATCACCCGTGTTTGAATAATGGTCATTATTTAAGGGAGGGGTAGTTACTTTTTTGAGATGTTTATTTACTTTATATTGTTATCATTTTACTTCAAGAACAGACAAAAACAAAATGACAGATGAGAGGGGAGACAGATAGGGAAGCAGATAGGGAGACAGACACTGACGCAGACAGAAGGACGGAAATACATGCAGGAAAGCAGACACGAGCATTGGGCTATTCCAGAAAATAAGTGCACACCCCCTATAGAGGAGTAATTTTTCAATCAAAGAAATGTCCGGATTTCCAAGTCTGCTTTCTGAAAATGACTGGAATTCCAGTTGCCAGTGTCACTTGATCAAGCTTGGAAATCCAATTTAATGAAGGAAAAATCACGGAAATGTCGAAAATAAGCTCTCGAATTGAGGATTTCTGATTTTAAACTACCTTTCTGCAGGATTTTTTTTGCCTTTGGGCACTTTAAAATTTCCCATAGTCACGACTGGACAAAAAGTCCGGAAATCCGAACTCCTCTATGGGGTGTGCATCTATTTTCTGGAATAGCTCATTAGTGCCAATCTGGATTGAAATGTGAAGGGACAATCGGCCTGAATTGTCAAAAAGTGGCTGAAAAGAACAAAATATGGATCATTTTGCCGAAAGGTGGGGACACGCCCCCCCCCTTCGATTGACGCCCATCGAGACGAGGATGGTCCAAAGGTGTTTTTCTTATGGTTTTACTAATGATAAAGAGATTGGGAAAGAAATGATGGAAATATCAGGATATGATTTTGATTTCTTTTTCATGAGAATTCTAATTAACCACGTCAAATAAATGTAAGCGACATGAATTAAACATTTCCAATTGACTTTATATTATATTTTGTAATTTATCATATAGTTTAAACCAGATTGAGTCATCACAGTTTTTTTTTTTATCTGTAATTCACTTTCTATCTTCCTTGTCTGATGATACCCAAGGGTTTTTCTTCTTTGGTCAACTAGTTTCGTCTTAGCTCTTACTCTAACCAAGTCTGTCGCTGTCAATGTAGGAAAATCAGGAGAAGCTTAGCCAGCCGACCAACCGTCCGACTGACTGACCGACCGACCGGCTATCTTAAAGATGAAGCTGTTAATGAGATGAGATCATCTGGTAGGCATCATCAGTTAGATGAAGAAATGGTGACAGATGCCAAGACCCGTCTTCTTTATATTAGCCTAGATATTATGCTGTGAACCACGATAACCCATCATCAAAAGCTTTGAGGTTTGCATTTGTGGAATATGGTAGATATGTGGGTATAATCTATAATGGGTGGGGTAAGGTGGTAAGGCGGAAATAGCCAGTGGCATATGGTTTACTGCTAACAAAGACATCAAACATTATAAGAAATGTGGGTTTCTGGTTTTATTCAAACGTGCAATTACTATTAAATCATATAAAATGATTCGATGCTTTTAAAACTGTGTTAACCCAAAATGTCGTTAAACATTCAATGTGTTCAACCGAACTAAGTGTTGTATACCATCACTTCGTCTGTTAAGGGTAGACGAGGTATTGTTGGTCGAAGCAACCTAAAATCGATTTTTATTATCTAGATCAATATATTATTGAAAATTAACACCTTGATGTTTTGCAAAAGTTAGTTCTACAAATCGTATACTTTGCAAACTTGCTTAATTTATTGTTGTTAATGAGTTATGTACGTCTTACAAAAGTGTTGTTGTTTCAGCCCTCATTACAACGTAACTCAAGAACCGCAGCACCTATAAAAGTATATCTGTGATATTTTAATTCTTCTACACGCTCGCTATGAATTGAGCAATGCAGTTTTTGCCAAAGCTCAATACCATTCGTAAGATGCTGTGAACTACCAAATCACAACAGTTTAAAATAATTAATAACCTTAACACTGGTTAGTGTTGCGTGTGTGTCCCAACTACTTTTTTGGGGTTTTTTTGTATAAAGAGCAACACTAATTAATTTTGTCCGACGTAATTCAGCATTTATCGAAATTCATTTCTAATAATGTCACTAAACAGAGCGAATGTTGTAAATGAAATCTTTACCAGGGTAAAAATGATGTCTATCAATAAAATAAATAACAACAACTTTTGAAAGGTTTTATATACTTTTTATTAATTAATATAAATCGCAACTAGTTCCTCTCATGTATGTTTTAACAATGAATTCTCTTGCTGTGCATATCAAATACCTGTTAATTAATTTAAAATGCAGGTATATTATACTCAAATAACATTCATTTCGTTACTGCTCATACATGATATAATATCAGTGTCATTTATTAAGGGACTGGTCAAGTTTGGGCAAATTTGAGCAAAATTAATTTCTCCTAGATTGCTTTCTCCTAGGAGAAATTCCAGCCAATAACAGTGCCCGTTTAATCTTAATTTCTCCTATGCATAACAAATAGCCACTCACAGCTCCCGTTATTTAAATGGTTAATCAAATTTCTCCCGGGAGAAAACGGATAAGTTGCGGATAACCAAAGGTAGCCGTAAGAGACATAACTACCAGAATTTATAGGAGAAATTCAGCCAAAGGAGCGCTATCATTGGATGAATTTTCTCCGAGAAGAAATATGCCTATCCAGCCAATGATAGAGCTCGAATTTCTCCTAGGAGAAATTCCAGCCAATGATAGCTCTCCGTTTGGCCCAAATTTCTCCAACTAGAAAATGATTAATTTCTGCATGTATAAATGACCGGACGGCCAGAAAGTCATTTTTCCAATATAGTAGAAATTAATAATTTATAAATATAAGTAAAGATCGATTGATGATCATGTGGATAATATCACTGGTTGATGCCGGCATTGGATACGCATACACTGACAGTCGGTCGTTTCAAATATTGAGTTTTAGTATTGGGTTTGGTTTTGGTCACGTGGTTTCCTATTATCCTGCCTAAGCTCTTGAGTGACGTCATTATCGATGTCTTTGTTTGTACCCTTTGTTAGAAACTGAAAATTTGTAGCAAGGCGTTTCGGTTTTCATTTAATTTCAGTTTGTTAAATGATCGTGTGAACAATAGTCGCTTGCTTTGAAGTATACAAGTATACAAAATAAATGTTTAAATTTCGCAGTGCAATATTCACGAGCAGAGAAATCGAACATGGCAATCTACATTTA